>NC_048448.1:2306785-2606785 GCF_004353265.1 Vitis riparia | reverse complement strand
AGTGATTTTGAATTATTACGTGGCTTTTCTCTTTATTCGGAAATAAACGTTTTTATGTTAAAAAATAAAAATTTAATTAGTCATTGCTAAATATAGCAACCACCGTTATTTTCCAATATTTAATTACATTTATTTACAGTTTCACCCCGGAACTAATAAAGAATCAATAAGACAGCAAAGAGTACCGTCGTCTAACAAAAACACGGGAAATTTCGGATTCTTTCGGAATTTTACGATGCTTCTTCCTCACGTGACTTACCGAATCATCTGAACCAACCTTGTGTTCGTCAGCATTTTTATGAGTTTTATTCATCAATGCCCCTATCTATTTTATTGAATATATGGAAAATTGAAAATATGGTAAACGGGAAGGGGTGCTCGCAATTTTCAGTGACTCACTTGTTAAAAAGACTTGCAGTCCTATTTGTCTGTGTACAATCGAAACCACTGCCAACTCTTCTCCCCCTACGACTTTCCATTTTACACTTGAGAATTCAATCTTCAACGTACGCCAGATTCTCAGCATTAAATACATTTTCCTTCTTCCAAATGAGACAAGATTTTAGTTTTCTTTGGATAAATACTAATTTGTTTCTCCATACAGAGAGGATTTTGTGTAGTATAAATACATATTGAAGGGAATGAGAAGATTGTAAAAAGATTTGCTGTTTTGTGTTTGGATGCCGAGAAAGGAAGCGCTTGAGATGCGGTCGAGGCTGCTGTTGTGGTTTGCTGTGCTCTCAGCGGCAGTTGCCGTCGTGTGCGGAGGAAGCGTGACTTACGACGGCAGATCACTGATCATCAATGGCCAACGGAGGCTTCTTTTCTCGGGTTCAATTCACTATCCTAGAAGCACTCCTGAGGTACTGTTCTATATGATGGAAAAGTAATCATTCGGTTTTCATTTTTGATAGTCATCATTTTTGTTCCCCTCATCTTCAAAACTAGAAAAAAAAAAATCACATTCGGTTTTCCTTTTCGTTCATCTCATTTTCAAGACTAGAAAAAAATTCACATTCGGCTTTCATTTTTGTTCCCCTCATCTTCAAAACTAGAAAGAAATTCACATGCGGTTTTCATTTTCGTTCATCTCATCTTCAAAACTAGAAAGAAATTCACATGCGGTTTTCATTTTTGTTCATCTCATCTTCAACTAGAAAAAATTCACATCCGACTTTCATTTATCTAATCTCATCTTCAAAATTAGAAAAAAATTCAAATGAAAACTAGTATAGACAGGAGTGATGTGCTTCAGTTGAGATGGTTGAAAACAAAAAAAGTGTGAACAGATAATTAAGTGGTATTGGAAACATGTAACCATTTCGAAACCGAATGCCGAGTTTAAAGAGGAAATAGTTGCGTCATGTTTTATTTTTCTTGCTTGTTTGTTTCCTAAGAAAGCGTTGCCAATTTCCAGATACTTTATGCACATAAAACAAATTCTCCTAACAAATCTAATCCGGCTTTGCTCATCCTGTTAAATGTCATTTAGGCTCTTCTCCGTAAAAGCAGGAAACCGAAGGAAGAAGATGAAGATACATTTCTATATTTTTTCCACCAAAAATTTAGGCTCATTTTGTACTTTTTATCATATTTAATGCGTTTATGTTTTTAATATTTTCTTTTTTTTTTTCAATTGCTATTAGCAATATCATTTTTACTAATATAACATTTTATGTTCCTAAACCACCCTTCCTTATTCATTGCACTCTCTCATATCTCTTCTCCAATCTCATGTCCCAATTGCACCCCCTTTTTATTTTATTTTCCCAATTCCCAACTCATATTTTATCCCATGTAAAGTTTTTTTTTTTTTTTTTTCATTTCTTTTATTTTTTCACACTTAATTATTTTTCATATTCTTCTTATATTTTAAAACAAAATAATTTATTTAAATAATAAATTATAAAATGATTTTTTCACCAAAAATATATTATGTAAAATGATTTTATTATATTTAATGTTTTAATGTGAAATTCATAACTCAAATTTTTTTAAATAAAAATTAGTATTAAAATTTAACCAATGGTGGCCACTCACTTTTTTTTTTTGATAAATATATAAATCTTACCTGAAAAAATGATTGAATTTATTTTGTAAGTAATCAACTAGAATTTAGGTTTAATATGTTGAGAGGAGGTTAGAGAGGGTTTTTTTTTTTTTTTATTATTAAAAATAGTATATGTGAAAAAAAATGACAAAAAAGTGTTATTTTAGCAAAAGGAATGTTGCGAATAACAACTTCTTTTTTTTCACATATCTGTTTAAATTTTAGATTTCTCCTTCTTCAAATAAAATAAAAAAAATATAAATATATTATTAATTAAATCAGTAAATACGTATTTACCGCTTCTCTCACATGTTACAGCTTGTCTATGCGTTGACAAACTGATTAGTAAAGAAATAAAACTTATATTACTATATAAGTAAAATTTTTGTAATTATATTTCCTAAATGATCTGAAATGATCTATTTTTCTAATTTTCCCATAAAAATTTACTAGGCAGAAAGTAGTAAATTGTCAGTGTTAAACTAGTGCTTCCTTTTCTTTAATGGATAACATTTATTTTATTAAAAAAAATCAAATTGGGCCTTTCAGTTTGGGTTTTTAAGGTAACAAAATTTCCCCATAATCGCCTAGAGCCGTCTATTGTCAGTTGGACCCACCCCAAGTAAAACATGGGCTGGGCTACAAGTACTCTAATTGGGCCTTCGACTCATGGATTCGATGAAGGCTACAACAGTTGAACACCTAAGCGCTTAGTTTAACGGACTTTTGGTGATTGTAGAACTTATTTTTATAAATTTTTCTCATATACTTACAGATGTGGCCATCTTTGATTTCCAAAGCCAAAGAAGGAGGGATAGATGTGATAGAAACCTACGCATTTTGGAACCAACATGAGCCCAAACAAGGACAGGTCAACTCAACAGCTTTCTCTCTATTTCTCACTCTTACTGATCATATGCTAATGCTATTTGTTCGTGTCTTTAACAGTATGATTTCAGTGGAAGACTTGATATAGTAAAATTCTTTAAGGAAGTCCAAGCACAAGGTCTATATGCATGTCTTCGAATTGGACCCTTCATTGAGAGTGAATGGAATTATGGGTAAAAACTACTGCTGCTATTCATCAAACTTTGTTCTATATTTGTTCATGACAAAACACATTGCAATTGATGGGTTGCTACTGGTGTTGCAGAGGTCTTCCATTTTGGTTGCATGATGTCCCGGACATTATTTATCGATCTGATAATGAACCCTTCAAGGTACTGACTTCTATTTCTCGAAAACACTATTATTTGTCGAGCTTCTACAGTGAGTTGCATCAATTGGATTTGCCAGCATAATATGTTGAATGTTCCAACTGTTTTAGCCATTGATTATGGACTTTCTTGCTGACACTACTTTCATTTTGTTGATGGCAGTTTTACATGCAAAACTTTACTACGAAAATAGTAAACTTGATGAAATCAGAGAATCTTTATGCTTCACAAGGTGGCCCAATCATATTGTCACAGGTTAAGGCTGTTAACTGAAACACACCCTTCATATCCTGCCATTTTTAGCCCTCTAAAATTGGCTTATATGCAGATTGAGAATGAGTACAAAAACGTAGAAGCAGCTTTTCATGAGAAAGGGCCGCCTTATGTGAGGTGGGCAGCTAAAATGGCGGTGGATCTTCAAACTGGTGTTCCCTGGGTGATGTGCAAGCAAGATGATGCTCCTGACCCTGTGGTTAGTCCCCTTTTATTAGTTATATCTCATGGCCTTGATTCAAGATACATGTCCATTTCTTTCAAAACATTTTAACTATTGTAGTCATTGGAAGGCATTTTTAGAGTAGTTTCGTACAGTAGTATTATATGCTTATTTGGGGCTTTAGTTTTATTGTGCTTTTCACTTTTCAGTAAATTAAATCCGTAAATCCTGCAATTTGCAGATTAATGCGTGCAATGGTATGAAATGCGGCGAAACATTTGCTGGACCAAACAAACCAAATAAGCCAGCGATATGGACAGAGAACTGGACATCTGTGTATGTGTTTATCAAATGCTTTGTATATTCTTTTCCCAGCTTTCTAATCATTTTTGTGCGTGGATTACAGTATACTAAGAAAACTGGTAAAAACTGAGATGGCTTCCCAAAAGAGCCTTTTTCTTAATTGAAGCTTGGAGTATGCTTCTTTTGGCAACAATACCCACCGAACAGAAATCTTTCTTGTTGTAATCTGTGGTGCATAGGTCCCTGTCTACATCATTCTTTTAATTTTATTTTTTTTAATATTTGTTGGAAGATACTTCTAGAACATTTTAACTATTGGAAAGCACATATGCCTTCATATGCTTGCTAAACTTGATTTTTCAGAGGATATGATTAACTGAAATCTTGTACCAAACTAACACCTCTGCTTAATTTCCTTTAAAGCTATGAGGTATATGGTGAAGACAAACGTGGAAGAGCTGCAGAAGACCTTGCATTTCAAGTTGCACTATTCATAGCAAAGAAGAATGGAAGCTTTATAAATTACTATATGGTATGATATTCTATTTTGTAACTATCTTAATCATAATTATGTGATGTATATCAAACTCTTTAGAAACTAGATATAAAGTTTATGCTTTAATAACTGCTCAAGTTACTTATTTGATTGTAGCTTCTGTACACAAACTTGAATTGCTCGGAATAATCAATATCAATTATTTCCAAACTAATGGCATGGTTTTATTCTAGTACCATGGAGGAACCAACTTCGGAAGAACGAGCTCTTCATATGTACTGACAGCTTATTATGATCAAGCTCCTCTTGATGAGTATGGTATGTTCCTTACAAACGGTTGTCTTATTAATGATAAAATTTCAATATTAAAATTTATTCAGTTCTGTTGTTTAGGTTTGATCAGGCAACCAAAATGGGGCCATCTCAAGGAATTACATGCAGTAATAAAACTATGTTCTGATACTTTACTTCGTGGAGTTCAATACAACTACTCTTTGGGTCAACTGCAAGAAGTAAGAATAATAGAAGAGTGACACCTGGTTGTGTTTGTTTCCTAATGGTTTAACTTTTTGAGCCAAACATATCTTACATGAGGAAAAACATCTATTCATTTGTTTTGGTTCCAGGCCTATCTCTTTAAAAGACCATCAGGCCAATGTGCTGCCTTTCTTGTGAATAATGACAAGCGAAGAAATGTCACAGTGCTGTTTCAAAATGCTAATTATGAACTGGCTGCAAATTCAATCAGCATCCTGCCGGACTGCAAGAAAATAGCCTTCAACACTGCAAAGGTAATTTTCAGAACAGAACTAGTGTTATATCTAAGCTGTTCATGAGGTAAAATCTACTTTTAACGCATCTGCAGCATATAAAAAATAATTCTAAATAAATTTCAATTATTCACACGCTAATCATATGAAAGAAAAGTAAGATATCTTAGGAAGAAATCATATTTTTCACTCGCTCAATTTAATTTGGGCAGGTAAGTACACAGTTTAATACAAGATCAGTCCAAACAAGGGCAACTTTTGGTTCAACCAAACAATGGAGCGAATACAGAGAAGGTATCCCCAGCTTTGGTGGTACTCCATTGAAAGCAAGCATGTTATTAGAGCACATGGGTACAACAAAGGATGCATCTGATTATCTTTGGTACACTTTAAGGTAAACTACAGTTAAGTAGATGGTATCCGAAATTTGAAATGTTACTTGACAATTGAAATTAAAGTTTGTTGACTCCATCTATCTACACTATATTACACCTGCTATATATTTTGGAAATGTAGGTTTATACATAATTCCTCTAATGCTCGACCGGTACTTCGTGTGGACTCTCTTGCGCATGTTCTGCTTGCATTTGTTAATGGAAAGTATATTGGTAAGCTTTATATCTCCTTGCCAATCCTCTTGCTGCATAACCTAGTACATTTCGTGAACTCTGATTTGAAATTTTGAAACAAAAGATTAATTTCAACATTTTTTCACTCACTGAACTTGATATTTTAGATTTAGTTTCAAGGTGTACTCTGAGAACGTTATTTCAGCCATTCTATTCCTTTCTTTTCATTTCTCTCCCTCCTTGTTTTCATTTTCATTTTTTATTTTTAAGTAGTATATTTATCTTTCGAAATCTGTTGTTCAGCATCTGCACATGGAAGTCATCAGAATGGAAGTTTCTCTCTGGTGAATAAAGTTCCTCTTAATTCTGGGCTCAACAGAATCTCTTTACTTAGTGTAATGGTTGGTTTGCCGGTAAGTGTTCAACTTCATTTTTCTCATTAGAAATTTATGCATCTAGGGAAGCAGCTTCAGCAAGTTGAACTTCTAAGATCCGACGAACTTATTCTATATGACCATTTGACAGACTGTTCTTAAGGATAAAAGTAGCAGTAACTTGCCTTTGAGCCTACTGATTGCTTTAATTTTAAGGTTCCCCAAGAGGCTGGCGACATCTGCTTCCAAAAACCTCAACTTGGAAACTTCTTGGAATGACAAAAGGGGAATGAAACAATTGACATTGGTGTTAAGATAGAAGTCATTTTTTCAACATGCCCTTATTGTTTTACTTTTACTTGTATAATTGGTTCTTTTGATCTACGTAAACATATACAAACATAATGCAACTGTTTCCTTCAGTATTATTACTAAGTTACTTTTATTGGTTTTATTGAAGGATGCAGGACCATATCTTGAACACAAGGTCGTTGGAATACGTAGGGTGGAGATTCAAGATGGAGGCGACTCAAAAGACTTCAGCAAGCATCCATGGGGATATCAGGTTATTGTCTCTAGCTCCAGGATGTCTCATGCACCTTTCCTAATTAGCTCTTTTTTTACTTTCAATTTGAAATTTTGACCATCAATATGTGCAGTGCTGGCTTTCATTATAGAGACACTTTCCTAATTTTACCAGTTCATCATGTTATAGTTAACATTCCATTTTTTTCATTAATCTCTAGGCTTTTTTCTATTTTATTTTTTGGATTATGGTTGGCTTCTCACTCTATTTTCAATTTTTCCTCCAATCATCCTGAGTTATTCTCATTGCTCGATATTTTAAACTTAGATTTCAAAGTATGCTTATTAATGATGATGTATCAGCACTTCAACACAAGTTTTCCAAATCTCAGATTATACTATTCTCATGACAACTTTTTCAATCTTTTAAGAGGTAAGCTTTGATTAATGAGAGGTATTAAGTTTTCTACTGATTCCATCCAATAAATTAATGAAGGTTGGATTGATGGGAGAAAAGTTGCAAATTTACACTTCTCCTGGATCACAAAAAGTTCAATGGTATGGGTTAGGAAGCCATGGGCGTGGACCACTCACATGGTATAAGGTACAGAAATTCCTTCTTTAAAAATTTTAAATTTATCTTAACAGCAGCCGTGCCTGTACATTCACATGGTTTACATTTTTTTTCCCTGTTTCAAGGGATTGTAACGTTATGATCAATATATATGCTTGATATTGATTTCAATCCATACTAACATTTTATTTTGATTGCTAATTTGGCAGACATTATTTGATGCACCTCCTGGGAATGATCCAGTTGTACTGTTCTTCGGTTCCATGGGAAAAGGTGAAGCTTGGGTAAACGGACAAAGCATTGGTAGGTACTGGGTCTCCTACCTTACCCCAAGTGGAGAGCCTTCTCAAACCTGGTATGCAGTTTCTACAATGGTTTACTTTTGTTTTTGTCAAGTTGTTTCTATTATACTGTACATCAAAGCATTAATTAAGCAATCATAAACACAGCTTTGAACAACTTTTCATCAGACAAATATCACCCAATTAGCCTTGTGTAGTAATAATTTGGTATAAAAATAATTTAATTTCAAATGATTATGGCATGATTCAGTTCCTCCTTCAGTTCATCAGATTGCTTTCCTCAACCCTAATAATTTCATGATTCTATAGTACATATATATTCACAATGGACTTTTCCTGGATCGATCTTATCATTTACTAATCATCTTTGTCCTTCTTAGGTACAATGTACCTCGAGCCTTCCTCAACCCTAAAGGGAATTTATTAGTTGTACAAGAAGAAGAATCTGGGGACCCTCTTAAGATTTCCATAGGCACTGTTTCGGTAACAAATGTATGCGGGCATGTAACGGATTCTCACCCTCCCCCAATAATTTCATGGACGACCAGTGATGATGGGAATGAAAGCCACCATGGGAAGATACCTAAAGTTCAGCTTCGTTGTCCTCCAAGTAGCAACATCTCCAAGATTACATTTGCAAGCTTCGGAACCCCTGTAGGTGGCTGTGAAAGTTATGCCATTGGAAGCTGTCACTCTCCTAACTCTTTAGCCGTTGTGGAGAAGGTGAGAACAGTCATGTTAAAAACTATTACTAGTTCTCTTTTGCCATCCTCAAATAAAAGACAAACATGATTGCCCAAAAATGGAGGAAAGAAAGGAGAACTTGCAATCTTGCAACCAAATGGGGCTGCAATGGTGGTGTGATTACAAGTTTCTTTTCTCTTTTCATCCATCCTTTCAGCAATTTAATGGGAGAAGAGACTGAAAACCGAAGAATATTTGGAACAGTAGGCTAGTCTGGTCGGACCCAGTATCACAACTTCCAGGATGAAACTAAATTTAATGAAGGATGTCCACGAATTGCCGAGTAAAGCTCTAGATTATTTGATGCAGGTTATGACAGGTGCAATCAACACCTGGACGCTTAAGTCCCATAAAAAGTCCAAAGAACTTAGCTCAAAAAAAAAAAAAAAAAAAAAAAAACTTTCTATGGTTGATTAAATGCTCTAGATTATATGATACTGGTTATGACCGATGAAATCAACACCTCAAGGTTTAAAGCATGGAAAATTACTCAATTGTCAAAAAAAAAAAAAAAAAAGAAGAAAAAGGAAGGGGATTCAGCCTTAAAAGTATCAGTCTCAAGACCCACCTTGTGCTGCTACCTAATCATTAAATAGCAAGAAGTTGGTCATTATATTTTATGCTTATATTAACTTCAATTTCTCTATGGCAATGTGATTTGCAGGCTTGTCTAGGGAAGAACATGTGTTCCATTCCTCATTCGCTTAAAAGTTTTGGGGATGACCCATGTCCGGGAACTCCTAAAGCCCTTTTGGTAGCTGCACAGTGTAAATGAGAGATGGTAATTCAGAACCATATCTTCTTAGGGTTTCTAGGAGTACTTCAATTTACAATTTGAAGGGCATATATCAATTCTGTAATATTTTAAACATTCATGCTTAATAAAATATTTAGAAAGTTGATTGTCATTCTAGTATGTTTTTTCTTGGATACCGCGAATTTGTGATTTTTCAACCATTGTTCGATTTAAGTTATCATTAACGGCTTTTTCAATATGGCTCGGACACTAATATTGAAATTCAGCTTGAATGACCCAGGGAGATATAGGGTGACAAAATAGGATAAATTTATGTAGAAAAGTTCTAATAATAAGACTCATAAAATAATACCAAATACCACAAAGTATGAGCATCCTTTCTATAAAAAAAATAATAATTATGAAAAAAAAAAGAAATTGTAGAAGTTTTTAGTGTAATATCCCATATCGAATAATAAAGAAATTAAGTTACTCGTACTATATAAATATAAACTCATCTTAATATTTTATGTTTTAAAGTCATGAAAGCCTTTTGAACATAGAGCAGATATGTGGGTCGTTACAAAATCATGTCAGAGTTTATCCTTTATCTTAGTGTGAAGGTTTGTTTGACCTTGTAGAAAGTATTGATCTCTATAACCCCCTTGTTTGACCTTGTAGGAGGTGTTTGTCTGTTTGGGCCCCAACTCGTTGTATGTGCATGAGAAGTGTTTGTGATATCTCATATCGGATAGAGAATAAAGTTTATGATACTATATAAATATTTACTCCGCCTCTTAATTTTGTAGATGTATTTTAATGACACTATTATAAATATAGACTCATTTTCTTAATCTTGTACCTTTATTTTAAAATTGTGAGGACCCTTTGATAATATGTACAATATATATATATGATTAAGTAGGAATTGTTATACTTAAAATATATACTTAATTTTAAAAGTGATTAAGTGATAAGAAATTTCCCTTTATATTACTTGATGTGCAATATCTTAAAAATTGAAAGTGATATCACACGTTACAAAACACCTTGGACTTTTACTTTATTATTATATTTGAGTCCATTGTCACGAAAGAAAATATGACGTGGCATCTTGTTAAATTATCTTCGGTATACATTATTATATGCTTAAAAAGAAAATGACATATGTGCTATCTTAAAATGAATATATATATATATATATATATATATATATATATATATATATATATATTAAATCTTGGTTGTTTAAAGAAGCTAAGCTTATTTTGGCATTTGAAAAGTTTGAGAGAGAAAATAAAGATGAAAAATAGTAGGAATGAGAAGGGAAAAATTATAAAAATTTCTTTTATTTTATTGTTTATTGTGAAAATGAAGAAAAAAAATAAATTCTTTAAAAAATACATTCAACCTTTTCTAGGTATTTTTAATGAAAATGCAATGGAAAAGCAAAACAATAGGAATAAAAAATAAAAAATTATTTCCTACCTTGAGAATAGACGATAAAAAGAAAAACATAAAAATCCTAAAAAAAAAAAAAATCATAGATAAAGAAGAAAAATACACATATTATTGAGACGTGTATTGATTTGTCTTTTAGTATATTTTATATATTTATTATTTTACTATATTATTGGATAATAACTATGTTTGTATTTGAATTTATTTTATTTTTGAATTAGCATGTAAATAGGCAACTACGTGTATCCAAGATGTACGTTTATTTTGAATTTGTAAAGCACCTATATATTATTCAACTCAATAAACAGATTTACACATTCATCGCCATGAAAGAAGACAGATAGAAGAGAAGAATACACATTCGTCGCCTAGAAAGAAAATGGGATGGAAAGAAAAATGGTAGGAATAAAAAATTACCATTTTGAAATTGAAAGAAAGATGATGAGGATACCAGAAAAGAAAAAAAAAAAAAAAAAAAAAACCTTAATTAAGGTTACATTTTATCAATAAGGAAATCAAGAATCTCATGAATTAAAATAAAGGAAAATCCCAGAGACAGTCCAAAAAATTCCAAATACATGAAAATATCTCATGATTTATGGTCAAACATTCGATTCCCGTGATTAATCCCTTTCCTTTTCCTACTTTAAGAAAAAAGAAAAAAATCCACTCAAGACTCCTGAAGTGGTTCCATCTGTCTCCACACTGAAATAACCGTCAACCTCCTATGCAAAAACAGGCTGTCCACGTAAAAACACAGTCGCCAGCCCTGCCGTCTCTTCTTTCCTATTACAACTGTATAATATTAATATGACTTCCTTCTGTTGACAAACACTATGTTCTTCTCAAATACCATTTGAGAAGATTGATATCCAGAATTAATTCCATCGATCTTCTTCGGAGAGGGAGACTGGTACGTGATTCGATTTTTCATATTTCAAATACCCTATTTCTCCGTTCATTATATTATCTTCCTTCCGTGTATATATATGTGTATATTTATATCTCTTTTTCCATTTACAGAACCAGCAGAGAAAGGGCTTGGGCGGTATATTTATCTTGTGGGGGACGTATAGAATGAGAAGAATGGAAGGAGTTGGTAGTATATAGTGATAGTTTGGATGCTAAGAGATATGGGTTGTTGGTGGTGGTGGTGGTTTGCGGTGCTGTCGGCGGCTGTGGCCTCCGTGTGCGGCGGAGAGGTGACCTACGACGGCAGGTCTCTGATCATCAATGGCCAACGCAAGATTCTTTTCTCTGGTTCTATTCACTATCCTAGAAGCACCCCTGAGGTATTTTCTTTATTATCTCCCATTTTTTTAAAAAAATAATTTTATTTTTTTTCTCTTCTCTGAAATAAAACCATTAATTTGCGAAGAGGAAATAAAATACATATTTTTTTTTAATTTTATGATTAATATAGGTTTAATAAAGTTTTGAAAAAAGAATTAGTAAGTGCTTTAGATTTTTGGTGCAATTTTTTTTTTTAAATTATTAAGTGTCCCATTTTTATTTTTATTAGATTTTTGAAATTGATTCCCATTAAATTAACTATTTCTTTTAATCACTAATTGTTGGCTAACTTTTCTGCATTTCTATGAAGTGAATCATCATTTTCTTTTTTCATAATTTCTCCCAATTTTTCCAAAAATTTATCTCATTTTTTTCCAAATATTTTCTAATGTCTTTCCATTTATATGGTTACATACATATGCTGCAATGCAGGCCTGCATTTGGCACTAATTATGCACTTTCCTTCTGTTTTTTAGTCATGAAATTAATTAGTAATAACAAAATGCATTTAAAAATGGTAATAAAGTCAAATAAAATAAAAATCACATATTTCCTCATTTTCTATTTTGTTTATTATGATGTACAACGAAATTAAGCATTGATTAATTTATCAAATAATGTCCCATTTTTCCTTTTCTTGACATCCAAATAACTGATGGGCCTCGGGGTCCAGACTATTTCAGTGGTACTGATTTTGATTTTCGCATGGAGAGATATTTACCATTTCTGTACTTTTAATTAAAAGTTGATATTGTAATCATAACTTTAAATGAATAATTTTAATACTTTTATCTCAAATTTTGTTCAAATTTACTTCCAAGTCAAAATCTTATTTCTAAATATAATTTTTTTAAAAACTTTATAACAATCTTATGTTGCAATAGAAGCAGAAATTATTCAAGTTTTGCTTTATAAAAAGAAGATATTAATGAACTTTCGTAAAATGATAAATAGGAATCCGTAGAAGGTTAAAGGGTAGGAAACAGAAACCACCTCAAAAGGCATTATTTCAAAACCAACAATTTAAACAAGACATATATCCATATATATATATATACATTTCTAAAAAGGCCATTCAAACCAGAGCATTTTTTCCGGATACCTAAAAATGATGTATCTGCAGATGTGGCCATCTTTGATCTCCCAAGCCAAACAAGGAGGAATTGACGTGATAGAAACATATGTGTTCTGGAACCAGCATGAGCCCAAACCAGGACAGGTCACTTCTCACCCTCTAATTCTCACTCATTCTTCATATTCTAATGCTATTTTTTCTGGGATTAACAGTATGATTTCAGTGGAAGACGTGATATAGTGAGATTCATCAGGGAAGTTCAAGCACAAGGCCTCTATGCATGCCTTCGAATTGGACCCTTCATCCAGGCTGAATGGAATTATGGGTAAAAACAAAAAACCACTCTCTTATACATTAAAACGTAAACCATTATTCATGGATTCTGATGGGTTGCAGAGGTTTTCCATTTTGGTTGCATGATGTTCCGGGCATTGTTTATCGAACTGATAACGAACCATTCAAGGTACATCATCTTCTTCATAGTTCATAGCTCACAGTTCATTATGTTCATCTCAAGAAGCATCAAATTCTCATGCAAAAACTATTTCTGGTGTTGTTGATGGCAGTTTTATATGCGAAACTTTACAACAAAGATTGTGGAAATAATGAAATCAGAGAACTTGTATGCTTCACAAGGCGGTCCTATCATATTACAACAGGTTAAGCCAATAAGCTGATAGACTTGCAGTTAAGTATCTGCCATGATTGCCATCTAAAGGTTTCATATATGCAGATCGAGAACGAGTACAAAACAGTGGAAGCAAACTTTGGAGAGGGCGGGAAGAGGTATGTTCTTTGGGCAGCCAATATGGCTGTGGGGCTTGAGACTGGTGTGCCATGGGTGATGTGCAAGCAAGATGATGCTCCTGACCCTGTGGTTAGTTCCTTTTCTTAATTCAGCTTCATGGGTTTGGCACTAAAATGAAGGAAGAAGTGCCCTTTTAATAACAGCTAATATGTCCAACTTGAAATGTCTGAAGAGACCTAAGAAGAAGCAGTTCACACCTAAGATCACATAGGGTGTTCCATTGGTAAAGTCAGAAAGTAATTCTTTGAAATTTTGCTTACAAGCTGCAAACAGAGCATATTTCCAACCTCTTGTTCGAGTTGTTTCTTTCATTATACGCCTAAAATGAACCTACGGTTTACCATATTTTACCATGAAAAAATTGCAGATCAATTCATGCAATGGTAGAATATGCGGAGAAACATTTGCAGGACCCAACTCACCAAATAAGCCAGCAATCTGGACAGAAAACTGGACATCAAGGTAGGTTTTCATCAAATGCATTATTAGTTTTCAACAAAATATATGATATTCAAAGAACAGTTTAAAGCAATATATTTTCAATTTTAGGAAAGCACATACACATCTATTGCTTGCTAAACTCATTTTGCAAGGGAAACAGTTAACCAAAATCTTTTACCTACTGACAACTCTGTTACCTCTGAAGCTATCCATTATTTGGTGAAGATGCACGCCCAAGACCTGTGGAAGACATTGCATTTCATGTTGCACTATTTGTTGCTAAGATGAATGGGAGCTTCATAAATTATTACATGGTACAATAATCATTTTTTACTATGAAATGTGTTTCGTATATTTCATGTATGTGACTAGATGCTTCAAGATCTAATGCTTGCTAGAACAACCGCAGAGTTACCGGTTGATAATAGCTTCGTGTGCATGAACTTAAATCACACTCCTAACTAACAATGTGGTTTTATTTAAGTATCATGGAGGAACCAATTTTGGAAGAACATCCTCTGCATATGTACAGACAGCTTATTACGATGAAGCTCCTCTTGACGAGTACGGTATGTTTCCTACACACTGTTGTCTGATCAATAATTTATATTTTAAAAAATAAAAATTTACCCTGGATCTGTTGTAAACTCTAGGTTTGATTCAGCAACCAACATGGGGTCATCTAAAGGAATTGCATGCTGCAGTAAAACTATGCTCAGAGACTTTACTTCAGGGAGCCCAGTCCAATTTGTCTTTGGGTACCAAACTACAAGAAGTAAGAACATCAAAAGAAGAGTAACACCTAGTTACTTCCACTCCTATTGACTTGATTTCTTGAGCTCGGACACACTGCATGACTAACAATATATGTTAATTTGTTATGTTGCAGGCCTATGTTTTTAGGGGACAATCAGGCAAATGTGCTGCCTTTCTTGTGAACAATGACAGTAGAACAGATGTCACAGTGGTCTTTCAAAATACTTCTTATGAACTGCCTAGAAAATCAATCAGCATCCTGGCAGACTGCAAGAATGAAGCATTCAACACTGCAAAGGCAAGCTTTAGACCTGGACTGATGTTATTTAGAGCTGTTCATAAACTAAAACACACTTTCTGTTATCAAATTATCTTCTTCTTATATGGGGTTCTATATTTTAATGCGTCTGCATTCTGCAGAAAGTAATTCTCAGTATTTTTTTTTCACTTGATCACCTTGACCAGATAAGCACACAACAAAATACAAGATCAATCCAAACAGTCACAAAGTTTAATTCAACTGAACAATGGGAAGAATATAAAGAAAGTATCCCCAACTTTGATGATACTTCATCAAGAGCAAACACGTTACTAGAGCACACGAATACAACAAAGGACGCATCTGATTACCTTTGGTATACTTTCAGGTAAAGCACAGTGAAAGTGGATAATATCCAAAATTTGAAATCTCAAATTGGCATCAAAGTTCATAGTTTTCTTCTAAACGTTAATTCATTACAACAGAAAAAAGTTTATTATGTAATACAAATTTCATCTACTAACACACTAGCTATATATTGTGGAAATGTAGGTATAACAATGATCCCTCTAATGGACAATCCGTGCTTAGTACAAATTCCCGTGCACATGCTTTGCATGCATTTGTCAATGGAAGGCATACTGGTAATGATTAGATTCATATCCTGTAAAAAGTGGAGTTCTATGTTTTCTCACTTATTGAACTTAACCTTTGATTTAGTTTCAATTTGTGCCACAACTTATGAGAATGACATATCAGTTTCAATTTGTGCTATGTATTGCTTACTTTAATTATCTGAGTATTAACATTCTTATCTTCTGAATGTTGTTTAGGATCTCAACATGGAAGCAGTAGCAATTTGAGTTTCTCTCTGTATAATACTGTTTCTTTTAGGGCTGGGATAAACAATGTCTCATTACTTAGCGTAATGGTTGGCTTACCGGTAATTATTCAACCTCAATCCTCCAACTTCATTGAATTTATTAATGTATTAGTAACAAGGGAATGAGCTTCAAGCAAGAATGACTTCTAAACTCAACTACACTGATTTTGAATAACATCTTTTGTCCATTCCTAAGAAATTAGTATGAAAATTTTTCTATGTTAAATAGAAAAACATATTTCTTTGAACCTAAATAAAACACTTGAAAATTCTCCCAAGAGGTTGACAATATCTCTGTATGTCTTTCAGAAGAAGAGAGAAAAAAAATTAACTTCAATAGTCTAGAAATAATGATGGTGAAGAAAATGTAGCAATCAGAATTTTATACAACAATACCATAGATGTTCTCATAGAATTTATTTCTCAAACATGCCCTTAGAGTTATCTACATAAATAAATATAAGCATAATACCATTGTTTTCATTTGATATTACTAAATCACTTCTATTTGTTGTATTAAAGGATTCAGGAGGATATCTTGAGCGTAGGGTCGCTGGATTACGTAGGGTGCGGATTCAAAGCAACGGTATCTTAAAAGATTTCACCAACAACCCTTGGGGGTATCAGGTAATTCACATCCCTCTAACTCTGAAACAAGTTTTTTTTTTTGTTTGGGGGGGGGGGGGGGGGGGGGGGGGGGCGGTGGATAGTAGGCAATAATAATATTTTACAAACAAGTGCAAAGGAAAAAAAAAAGTGCATCAAAGTACACAGAACCTATATAATGAGTGGTCTAGGATCAACAAATACTCTCTCCCTTAACAAGAATCCAACCAATCAACAAAATCTATTAAAGGCATTGAGCCTTCATCCATGCATAACTTTAGCCACAAAAAAAAAAATGATACTAAGGAAAAGACTTTTCAGAGCATGGACTGATTGCTCCTTGTTTTCAAACATCCTTTGATTCATATCCCCTTCCAAACTGTCCAAAAAACGCATAACGAAGAAGCAGCTCTACAAATCTTGCGTCTTCTTCCCATGAAGGATCCATGCCCTCCTAAAAGAATCTCTTTGATTCTTGATCACAAGTCACCACTAATTTGAAAGAAGCACCCAATTGAAGCCCCAAATAAGAAGACATAAGTTCTTCTACCCTACACACTAACTCATAAGTCAACCAGCTTAAATGAATCATTTTATTTTGAAAAATCTCACAAAAAACAATGGTATCATCTCCAAACAACAATCAAAGACCTCCCGCTCACACTAAAGCCTAATCAGCAGCCTCATTTCTTTGCCCATTTTAGCAAACAACTAAGGGTCTCTATTGCTATAACAAATAAGTTGAGGGAGAGAGAATCCCCCTACCACAATCCCTTGGAACTTTGAAAAAATCTAAAAGGGGTGCCATTAAGAAGACCTAACAATTTTGCAAAGGAAATGCACCATGTAATCTTACCTATCAATTTCTGTACAAAATCCATCTTTTCAAGAAGCCTTTTCAGTATCTAGTTTGCACTAAACACTACATGCCCCTGCTTTTCAACATAAGAGTCTATTGTCTCATTAGCCATCAACAATGTAGTAAGAATTTGTCTTCCCTTTTACAAAAACATTCTAAGACTTGGAAACCACTTTTTTCACCAGTTTCTTCAATTTTTATGCCCAAACTTAAGCAAGAATTTTATTTGGACCTTTCACCAATCTAATAGGTGTAAATTCTTTGCAACCCCTTCCCACCCAAAGGTCAAAATACCATTTGAAAAACCCCATCACCACGTTCTTCCAAAGAATCAACTACAATGCTAGAAAGCCATTGGGAACTCGTTTAAACATGAGGTTTGTCATTCAACTCTGACAAAGGATTGAATACCTCCTTCTCTAAGAATGATTCCTCCAATTTTTGTGCTGCCAATCCATCCATAATATCAAAATCCACCCCATTGATGCTAAGTCTCCATTCTTTACCCCTTCCTTTATCTCATTGTCCTTGAAGAGCTAAAACCCATTAATCTTAATCTTGCCCAAATAATTCTTTCTTCTATGAACATTAGTCATTTTGTGAAAAAATTTAGCGTTAATATCCCCTTTTCTTTTGCAAAATCTCTCTAAATTTCTACCTCCATGAAGATTCTTGGAAAAGGGCCCACTTGTGAAATTTCTCCTTTCTACCTTCCTAGCTTCATCTTTTTCTTGAGAAAGAACCTCCTTCCTCTCCTTAGAATCCCAAAAATCCCACCCAATTTAAGGTGATCTCCTTCCAGATTGAAACATTGTCAAAAATCTCCTTGTTCCAATTTTGCAAGTCTAATTTCAGAGCCTCTCCTCAACTCACCCCCATCTAGTAGAACAAGTGCATGATCTGAAACAAGCTTCGACAGAGTGCTTTGAAACTTGAGCAATCTTAGTGCTTTTATTTATTTACTTTCAATTTTGCTTACTGTTGGTTTGCTTGAATTTCCAACTAAATATATAGAAAATGTATCAACAATTTAACGCAAGTCAAGTTCATCATATCTGATATAGTTCTATTCTTCATACATGAATTTTGATAGTCTTTGAGGCACTACTTTGATTGATAAGATATAATCTTAAACTAATTCATTGAATAATTTACTGAAGGTTGGACTGTTGGGAGAGAAATTACAGATTTACACAGATGTAGGATCACAAAAGGTTCAATGGAGTAAGTTTGGAAGCTCCACAAGTGGACTGCTCACGTGGTATAAGGTACAGGAATTTTATTTCTGCAAGTACTCAGTGCAAAATGTGTAATGTGTAATGTGCAAAATGTGTCAAGGACAATTCAATCTAAATATGAAACCACATCCTGTTCATTCAGGTTGTCTACAGTTAACCTGGGTGTGGGTACCAAGTGCCCTCTCTATATGATGCAGTCTAAAACCATATCAGACAATTGGACAAACGATTTAATATCCAATTTAGTAGTGCAATAAGCAAGAAAAAAATAGAGTAAGTTATAAACAGGACCCTCAAGTGAACTGATTTACAAGTGCTTAAGACTTTTTTTTCAAATTTGTTTTGTTGGGTAAGAAAACTAATATTAAGAAGGCACCAGATGGGGGAGCTGACCTGGTATACAACAACCAAACTCAAAAAGTAAAGAAAAGAAAGATAGACTACAAACAATGTCCTTCTCAACAAAATACAAAAAAAAAAAATGTGCTTTCTTTACATAAGAAATTTCAAGACCAGGAGAAGGAAGAAGAGAAAGTGGACTTATTCAATCTATTAAACATCCAAATGCCTTACGACATTACATTTGTGTCCCTGGACAAAGAACTAAATGCCTAATCCCACAAAAAAATTTCCCTATTAGCATATGAACAACTTGTATAAGAGAAGCACCTTCTATCAAAAGGTATGCCTTTCAAATTATGCTGTAGGTCTACATTTCTTCCCTCTTTCTGCAGTTTGTGATTATAAGCAACATAAATATAACTATGGCCTTGTAGATGTTCCTAAGGAACGTCATTATCAATTTATCCTATGCTAACCTCTTGTTCGTTTTCTAATTTGGTAGACTGTATTTGATGCACCTGCCGGGAATGAACCAGTTGCATTGAACCTTGTTTCCATGAGAAAAGGTGAAGTTTGGGTTAATGGACAAAGCATTGGTCGTTATTGGGTCTCCTTCCTTACCCCCAGTGGAAAGCCTTCACAAATATGGTATACAGTTTATACAATTATTCAAATTTTCTTAATCAAGTTATTGCTTAATATAATGGTATACATCTAAAATTTAACAATCATACACTCAGCCATACACCACTTTTCACCAGACAATGATAACACCAATAACCTTGTGTATAATGCAGTAATGATATGCTAAACAAATAATTTCTGCGTTATGATATCATATGGTTGTGTTTTGTGTATCTTTCTTTTCCTTTTACTTTTACCTTCTTTTTGACATGTTTCAGTTTCCTACTTCAAGTTACCTTTTTCACTCAAACTACAGAATTCTTATCAGTCTCGTTAGTTTGGTTTTCTAAAGATATTTTCCCAAATAAGTTCATGATGTTATAGTGTTTCTGTGCTGGAAACTCTGGCCATTATGGTTGACTTTCATCCTTTGTAGGTACCATATACCTCGATCCTTCCTCAAACCTACAGGGAACCTATTAGTTCTACTAGAAGAAGAAACAGGGCACCCTGTTGGGATTTCAATAGGCAAAGTTTCAATCCCAAAAATATGCGGGCATGTTTCAGAATCTCATCTGCCCCCAGTAATTTCAAGGGTGATATATAAGAAGCATGAAAACCACCATGGCAGGAGACCTAAAGTTCAGCTTCGTTGTCCTTCAAATAGAAACATCTCCAGAATTTTATTTGCAAGCTTTGGAACCCCGTCAGGTGATTGTCAAAGTTATGCTGTTGGAAGCTGTCACTCATCCACCTCTCGATCCAATGTGGAGAAGGTGAGAGCACTTTTTAAAAGAGCCTTTTAGGTCTTTAAATCCCTTTTTCATCCTGAAAATACACATGATTGAATTGCCAGAAAATGGAGAAAAGAAAACAAAACTTGGAATCTTATAACAAAATAAGATTTGCAATAGTGTTGTTATTCCAAGGTTCTTCTTTTCCTCCATCCTTCCAGCAATTTAATGGCAGAAGATGGTGAAAGCTAACATCATATTTAAAAAAAAAAAAAATGGTCTGTAAAATTCAACCATTCTATAAACTAGCTAACCAGGTCAGGACATGTTTCACTTTTAAAAGAGCTCTAGTTGGCCTGGTGTTGTTTTGAAAGATGAATTTTATTTTCAAAACAGATGAAAAAAAAAAGTTAGGGAATCAGGCAAAGCTGCTTGTCAGCCCTAAAACAGCAATCCAGCCCCAAGACCCACCTTATGGTGCTACCTGCCCATTGCACATGTACAATATATACATCACCTAAAGATCAACTATCTGCACCATTCCATAAGTAAAATATATTCAACGCCAAAGATCAACTTCCTCACTTTTGAAGTCCATAAAGTTATTTATTTGATCAGAAACAAAAAAACATTTTCTATTTTTTTTTTATTGCTTTTAAGTCTAAAAATAAAGTTACTTATTTTAACCATGTTTCTATTGACAAATATTTCTATAATATAACTTGCAGGCCTGTCTAGGGAAAGGGATGTGTTCAGTTCCTCTCTCATACAAAAGATTTGGTGGTGACCCATGTCCTGGAACTCCAAAAGCTCTCTTAGTTGATGTACAATGCACATGAAAGTAAGCAATTTTGCACCATAATTTGCTTATGTTTTAAAGGAGTAATTCAATTACGATCAGAATGTCCTGGCAGGGGACATATGAACCTATTTAAAAGTATTAATTCTTTGTACATTTAGCAATGGATTTTAAAGAGATATTGCAGAGGTTTCATCGTCAATATGTCTTCTTTTTTTTTATCAGAAACAAAGATATTTTCAATAGCAGAGTAAACAAGAGAAGGATGTCCTTCACTAAATACAAGACCTGATCAAAACAAGGGAAAACAAAAATAAACCAGAAGACATCAAAACATCATGACATTACAATTTTGACACTACATATCGAAAACCAATCAAGTTGAATAAAGTTGAAAGGAATGCCCTTGAAATCTGTAGTAGTAGATGCCCAAAAAGATGAATAGAAATGTATATCTTCTTAGCCCTCTGGATATCACAAATATGTGATTTTTCAACCATTAGTTGATCTAAGTCAATAATTTCTGTCACTTTGTAAATCAAACAGCAACTAATCTTAATATACCCTTTAATTTTTCAACCATACATTTTGCACAACTAAGGACATTTTTGGTTTAATCTCTTAATAGATTTTCAAGTGCAAGTTATGAAAAAAGGAAAACAAAACAATTTTTAGAATTTTGATTAAAAACACATTTGGAAAAGTATAATATGTATGTATGTATGTATGTATGGATGGATAGCTGTGTGTGTGTGTGTTTGGATGGATGGATGTATGTATGCATGTATGCATGCATGCATGTATAGCAACCAAAAATCTATAAGTAGTCAACAAGTTTGAAAAAGTAAGAAAATATATCAATTTCATTTTTATATTGTTGGTTTCATTTTTGAGTGATCAATACATGAGAAAATTTTAGATCTATATTTTCTTAAAAAACAAGAGAAAAATAAATAAAAACAAAACATATTTCAATCATATTTGGCTTTTTTTTTTAATGACAACTTGCTAGTTTTTAAAACATACAAATTGCACAAAATAAGGATAATTTAACTAGTTTTTAAATTAAGGTTTATTCTAAATTTTCAAAAATAAAGATGGTTTAATTTTGTATGAAAATTTGGATTTGAGTATTATAACAAAGTTAAAAGTTGAAAAGAGAAACTAAAAAAAGTGACTTTTTCATTAAGATAAAAGAAAATAAAAATAAAATAAAAGTCACCTTTTCCACTAAGACAAAATTGTCTTTAAAAAGGTAAAAGTTAAATAACAAATGACTCTAACAATGTCTCAAGTCTTAAAGCAAACCCCTAAGACTAACTTAAAACTGTTTCAGTTAAGATGCCATAGGGCAACCTGATATTGCCAAAGGATATAGAGCCAAGCATGATCAGGATTTGATACACTCACACCTATAACCTTTTTCCTTGCAAACACACATTGCAATTAGGAAAAAAGGCTACTCTCATTCACTTTGAAGAAATGCATATTTCTTAACCAACATAACCATGCGTACTTCAGTGAGTCCTTTTCAGACTCTTTTAATGCATTTATTAATTGATAGGCAAATAATAATTGTATTAACAACAAAAAAAAATGTGCGGGTAAGTATATACAATGTATACAAAGAAGCCAAAAGGCTTAAAAACAGCAATGGTGCCCTACCTAAAGCCAAACCAATCCACAAAGTCCAACATATACACTTTTAATGCATTTTATTCTTTTGCCTATCAATAAAATAACATAAACTAAAAAAACTAAAGTAATTCTTGTGCTACAAAGCACCACAATATGTTATTTGCATATCCAGGACTACATTTCAGAAACTACAGAACAGAACTTAAAAGATGATTAGAGGAGAATCAATCTGTTTGTCCTTCGATACCATTGCTTTTTTGATAAGCAAGCAAATAAATATATTAAGGGCACCTATCAAAAAGCCCACCAAAGTACACGGGTCATATACAAGGGCACCAAGGCAAGAACAAAAAGAATACAAGACAAAAGGAAGGCCAAAAGCCCCTTCACATAAAGTCAAGCCCATCGACTAGGTCTAGCATAGACATATTCACATCATTTAAGCCCAGCCGACCCACTCCAAAAGTAAGCAAAAGAAGGAGAATCTTAACGCTTGATCCGAATTTTCCACATCCTCAAACCACCTTCTATTTCTCTCCCTCCAGACAGTCCAAACAATGCATAAAGGGGCAGCCCTCCAGTTAATGTGTCCCTAATATTTTTAATTATATTTTTATCACCCTAAATCTACATTCTAATCCAATATATTGCTATTTATATTAATTCCTTATCATGGGCAAATAAGATGATTGGATTAAGGAGTGTCTAACAAAAGGAGGAGATGCATCCTAACACACAAGAAGTATAGAAAGAGCGCCAAGAGATGAAAAATAAAAGAAAACAGGAAAAACAAAGCACAGCACATGCTAGCCTGCCCCAAGCCTTCAACAAAGCAAAAAATCCTAAGGCAAACTCCCTATGAATCTTGGACCAATAAATACAGGTTCTCTTTGTCTCTTTCTCTCTCTCTAACAAAAGGAAGGAATGCATCCTAGAACCAAGGTTTGAAATATCGGTAAATACGGATATATCAATAACTGATTTTTTGCAAAAAAAAATAGGCGATAAAAACCGATTTTTCAAACCTTGCCTAGAACACAAGAAGTGTAGAAGAGCTAAGAGATGAAAAATAAAAGAAAACAGGAAAAAACAAGCGCTGCACATGCCCCAAGCCTTCTGCAAAGCAAAAAATCCAAAGTCAAACCCCCAATGAATCCCGAACCAATACATACAGGTTCTCTCTCTCTCTCTCTCATGGGCAAATAAAGGTGATGTATTAACCAATTAAAGAAAGTTCAATAAATCTTTCAACAACTTGTCCAAGTTATCAACCTCTCGTAAGATCCTACTATTGTGATCACACCAAAACTAACAAAGGAGGGCCAATCTCCCCACCTTGAGGCACCATTTGCTCACATCATTGTTTTTTTTTTTTTTTTTTTTGATAACCGTGGATGTCCGGGTCAGCTTACGTGCACCACGACTAATCCCACGGGGCCTTGAAGTTAACGACCGGGTAAACCTCCAGCGGCCCTGAGGGGACTCGAACTGGTGACCATTGGGGAGCAAACCCAAGGTCGGACCAACTGAAGCTCACATCATTGTTATACCACTCTAGAAGCAACTTCCTAACTCTTCGTTAGGAACACCTAATGCAATCCCAATAAGGAAAGCATGAGGTTCAAAGCATTCACTCCTTTACACAATGGGTGAAAACTTGGTTGTGGACTCCTCATTGATCATTTACATTAATTATTTAAATCTTTCAATAAAATAGTTATGTCACACTTTGGCATGCTTAATATATATGTACCAAAAGTAGATATGACATCTTTCTGGTCCATTGGTTGAACATCATTTTAAATAGATGTTCATACTTGAGATTTTTCTAATTTTCAACAATATCTCTCAATTTCATGTCAAAACACTATTATCTACTTTAGATCCACTTCACTTCAAGGAAGTTTAATTTCAATATTTTTCTCCTACCACTTTTACATGTAGTTTTATCCTAATTTTAACACAGTGCTACACATAACAATGTTGACATTTAGAAAAAGCTTTTTTTTTTTTTTTTTTGATAAGTAAACAAGATATGCATTAGAAAAGGCTAAACGCCACAAAGCATAGAGGGTGTATACAAGACGGCTAAAGCCTTAAAAAGAGCAAAAGGACCAAAAAGCACTACCTCCCCTTAAGTGGAAGCTATCCACTCCAAAAAACCTATAAGGGAGAAAGACTCCTCACCTAAATACACTTTGGCCCAACTCCACAAGTTACAGACAAAAGAATTCTTTAATTTCTGAATATTCAACTCACCCCCCCTAAAGGCTAACCTATTCCTCTCCTTCCAAACCGTCCAAAAAATACATAACGGAATGGATTTCCAAATCTTTTTCCTTTTCTTCCCTACAAATGAGCCCCTCCAGGAGATTAGAGTCTCCTTTACAGTTTCTGGGAGGCTAACTTATAAAGTGCATCTAAGAAGGGAGAAGCGACTCAGTTGTACACACATGCTAGAATCTTAAGTGTATGAATAGGACAAGTAGGCTCAGCAATTACAGTAAAGAATTGATCCTTAGTTCAAACAATAATCAAGATCAACAAGCAATGACTAAAATAAATTAAGGCAAAAAAGAATGAGTATATTGAAGTAGTAGATCTTTGATGAATAACAAAATAGCACAGTTTTACTACAGGATTAAAAATTCTGAATTTAGCACATAAGCAGAGCACAGATAGATATTCACATATTTTTATTGGTTAGCAGTATGACAATCCAAATTTAATCATTTACAAGTTTTTCAATTCAAAAATTATATAACCATAAAGCAACAAAATGATGGCACAGAGCCAAGTAAGCAAACTGGTAGGGAAAGAAACTACAAACATATGGAAGCTCATGGTCAAAGAAACTACAACTGTCATGGGCATAAGTAGACAGAAAAGGAGAAGAGGTATGTGTGGACCCGCATTTATGCACATGCATTCCTACTCGATGGCGAACACTCCAAAGAGATCAAATGGCGAAGCAAGCTTGGGCTAAACTATCCCATCAATCTGACTCGTACTCATCGCGAACATCTCATCAATGTACTCATCATGTGGAACAGTTCCATCCACCATGTCCCCGATCTCAGCAAATATCCCATGCTCATCTATCTCATATGGGAAATAGAGTGTCATGAGGCTCATATGATCTGGAGATGATGGGGCGGCCAATGCAAACGCGGAAGTGCCAGGAGCCCCATTACTCAACTGCATCTGGTGGACAAAACGTTGAAGCTCAACCTCCTGAACAGTACTGAATCTGTCAATGATCTCATCTGAATGCGTTTGTAGCTTCGGTACTCTCACAAACTAGCCTGCCAAGCTCATGCTGTATGGGCGGACAGGATAGTCAAATGATGTGTGAGTCAATCGGGCCCTCACCCTCTCCTTGCGCAGTCACGCCATGTATCGGTAATCAGCCTTAGTAGGGATGAACCCAAGTCCAAATGGTACATCACGATCAAGGATAACTATAAACTCACTGGACCCATACTAACGTCGCTCTAATCCCATGCTAGGCAGAAAAGACATGCTCCTCATCATGTCAGATACCACTGTACTGTTGTGCTAATCAAATGACATGGCCACCAAGTCTGCAAAAATCCTCAATCCCCAGAGTCTGCACCTCATCAAACGTGAACCCAGTCAAAAACAGGTCATCCCCGCTATGACTGATCTGAAGCACTGGCTCAGAAGAAGCAAACATATCTCCAATAGACCGCACTATGACGACCTGCCCATCATGAATGAACTTCACCTTCTAATGAAGGGATGACTCCAGCTCTATGAATCCAAGGTCAGCCCAATAGCAGGTTAAAGAATGTAGGAATCCTCAAAAACTGGAACAGAATAGGAAATGTAGTCGGACCTATCAATAACTCGATCTCCAGAGTGCCCATGACCTCCCTCTTAGTGCTATCATATGCTCTAACTGTTTGAATAGAGGGACCAAAGTCTGAGGGCATATAGCCAAGAGCAATGGCAGTAGCTAAGGGGCAAACGTTCAGGGCCGAGCCATTGTTCAAAATGACAGATGGGACTCAGTGGCCTGAACAACCAACTGAGATGTATGGAGAACGCGTATGGTTTGAACCCTCGAGTGGCAAATCATCATCAGAAAATACAATACAAGTGGCTATGCCAACTCAGTTGGTTGTTCAAGCCATCGAGTCTCATCTGTCCTTTTGGACAATGGCTCGACCCTGAATGTTTGTCCCTTAGCTACTGCCATTACTTTTGGCTATGTGCCCTTAAACTTTGGTTCATCTACTCAGACAGTCAGAGCATATGATAGCACTAAGAGGGAGGTCATGGGCACTTTGGAGATCGAGTTATTGATAGGTCCGACCACATTTCTTACTTTGTTTCAGATTTTGAGGATTCTTACATCCTTTAACCTGCTACTAGGCTGACCTTGGATTCATAGAGTTGGAGTCATCCATTCTTCCCTTCATCAGAAGGTGAAGTTCATTCATGATGGGCAGGTCATCACAGTGCGGTCTATTGGAGATATGTTTGCTTCTTCTGAGTCAGTGCCTCAGATCAGTCATAGTGAGGATGACCTGTTTTTTACTGGGTTCATGTTTGATGAGGTACAGACTCTATGGATTGAGGATTTTTGTGAGGACTTTGTGGGCATGTCATTTGATCAGCACAACAGTACAATGGTACTTGACATGATGAGGAGCATGTCTTTTCTGCCTAGCATGGGATTAGGGCGACGTCAGTATGGGCCTAATGAGTTTATAGCTATCCCTGATCGTGATGTACTATTTGGACTCGGGTTCATCCCTACTAAGGTTGATTACCGATACATGGCGTGACTGCGCAAGGAGAGGGCGATAGCCAGATTGACTCACACACCATTTGACTATCATGTCCGCCCATACAACATGAGCTTGGCAGACTACTTTGTGAGAGCACCGGAGCTACAGACGCATTCAGATGGGATCATTGACAGATTCAGTACTATTCAGGAGGGTGAACTTCAGCGTTTTGTCCACCAGTTGCAGTTGAGTGATGGGGCTCCTGGCACTTCCGCATTTGCATTGGCCGCTCCATCATCTTCAGATCGTATGAGCCTCATGACACTCTATTTCCCATATGAGATAAATGAGCATGGGATATTTGCTGAGATCGGGGACATGGTGGATGGAGTTGTTCTACACGATGAGTACATTGATGAGATGTTCGCGATGAGTATGAGTGAGAATGATGGGATAGTTCAGCTCGAGCTTGCTTCGCCATTTGATCTCTTTGGAGTGTTCGCCATCGAGTGGGAACACATGTGCATAAATGCAGGGTCCACAAAATGGTCTCTAAACAAAAGGGACATAACAAAGATATAATGTGAGAGAGAATGCTCCATCAGGAAGCAAAAAAATGGAACCAACCGAGACTATCATCTCGACTGATAAAACAACAACATTCACAGTACATAGAATGAAATTTAACCAAATTTTATCTGAGGCTAACTTACAAGATCCACTTAGAGACTTAATATAAAGAAATCCAATAATTGTGCTACAGGGAAAGGAAACTCGGATTGCAATCATAAGTTCTCACAATTACCACCTACCATTGCGCTATATCACTTTACCTGCAGAAGACAAGATATTGGTTACTAATTCTTTTAGTTTCAAAAAGGTTGTAAGCAATAATTTGTAAGTGTTACCCATATTCAAAATGCAGATTCCCAAAAGAAAAAGCACCAAGAGAAACAGGGTGTCAAGCAACAAATGACATTTCACATATGTAATCCTAGTAGTCAAGTCTCTATTGGTACTTTAAGAAAGTAGATTTGACATTATATTGAAAAATGATTATCTTTCACACTGGAAATTTCACCAAGAATTGTCTTCCAGACTCATTATCATCAAGGAGCTATACCTTCGGATGAACCTCTTGTGACTCCAAATCATACACATGATAAAAAATGTAGTTATGATATAATTACAGTCAATGAACCAGGCTGTCAAAACCTCAATAAACAAATTTCAAGAAGGATATCGTTGTCATTAGCAACTTTTAGTTATACTCAGGCTACTACCACAAGGTCCATTACCTGTTGTACTAGCTTTTATGTTAGTGTCTTTATTCTCCTCAGTAACCCAAAATTTTGGTGGTAGAATTGTCTTTTGTGAAGGTAATTCAGCAATGAAGAGTAGAGTTTGTGCCCAACCAGCATATTTCCCATATTTGCTCACAAATGCATCTGCCACACGACTGCAAAGCTTAGGTGTCAGACGGGAACCTGCAAGCTCAGGGATGAGATATCTGGTAGCAATCTTGCCCATCCCCAATTATTAGAATATTTTCACATCAGCATTCTATGTATTCACCAAAAAAGACATGTTAGAAGGATGCATCATATTGCTCCAAGCAAGAACATGCATATGGAAATGTTTAAAGGTGTTCTAAATTGCAGTATCTCCTATACTTGATTTTATTTTTCTTGCAACTGCCAAAAATGCCATCAGTTTTTTTAAAGTATATTTATTCAAAAATATCAACTTTTTCTGGACATGCTCTTGCATAGCACTCCAGCTGGGGGAAAGAAAAAGAGAAACATGTTCCAGTTTTTGCAGGTTGTCCTACCTTCTCAATCAGTGAAATATTTCTCTCCCACGGACTTAAAAGAGGTGAAACTTATATCAATAGAGCAAAGTTTTACATGTACTCATAAAAAGAACTCGAAGAGGAGAGGAAACCAACCTATTCCCAACACATTCGCCACACAAAAGCTATGGAGAAAGCAAGGAGAACCATCCTCACTTGAAAGGTAGATTTTAAGAATTCAGAGTCAGACAGGAATTTAACATACTAACCATGGCAAGATCAGGCTTGACTTAGGAATTGGCTAAGCTGACTTACCTCATTCTAAGAATTGTATATCATTTATAATATACAAAATCTATTATATTGGCATTAACAAATAACCAAGCAGCAAACCAGAAGTCAACTCTAGCATAGCTTAGGTTAAGAAATAAAGTAGCAATGGGTTATGTCGTGTAGGGTTCGTATCATGCTGAGGTAAGAAATGGTGAAAATTTACTCAACTCGAATACAACCCTGTTTACCAATCATGTCCGAATGATCTGACACAAACAAAACCTATCTATCACAAGGGTAACACAACACGACCTATTTAACCTGTTCAATAAATGGGTTAAATTGAACAGTATATGAATTGACACAAATAACCAATCAATATGATTCTAACCCGTTAAACCCTTGATAGAATTTTAACCCATTGAACATGTTAAGACGATTCTACACACTTTAACCTATTTAAAATTTTAAATTTATAAATGTATTATTATAAAATACTTTTTAGTTGCTTTTATTTTTAAGTTTTAATTCTTTTTAAATCTTAATTAAGTTAATTATTTAATTTTAATTACAATATGTTTGTAATATAAAATAAAATAAAATTTTAATTTTACACTTGTTTATAATTTTATTTCATTTTTAGACTATAAAACATTTTTAATCCTTATAATGAAATATATAAAATTTTACTTACATTATTCCTTTTTCTATCTATATGATATTTATAATTAAAAAAATACTTTTAATTTTTTATCATTTTTAAATATATAAAATTAATAAATTTATGTGGTTTGAACGAGTCATAAATGGGTCATTTGGATACAATTAAGTAAATAAGTCATTTTGCCACAAACAAATAAATGGGTTAGACGGGTCAAGCAATCAAACCCAAACATGGTCTGTTTGTTAAACGAATTGTTTGAGTTGATACAATTCCAACACAAACACAATTATACCAAATTCGAACTTCTAAAATTCATATCATTTTCGAGTTGTGTTATTGCGTAGTATCAAAAATTGCTACCCTTAAATTAAGAAATGTGCACTTAGCTTTTGGTAGAGTTACCTTTATTTGGGCTAAATTAAATCCTCTAATGCAACAGGGCTATTTATTTTTTTTATTTTTTTATTTTTTGGGGGGGTGAGGGGGGGTTATTCTCTCCTTTTCTTTATCCATTTGATCGAGCGGTTGTTTGCATACACCTTGCCTACCAAGATTTACCCCAATGTGTTGATTTAGTATACATGCTTTATTACTTACCAAAAAGACAAACAATCAACTATTTTTAGTACAACCATTTTGGGTTTTGTGAGAGGTGATTTGCATTTACAATTAACAAACTTGATCGAGTCCTTGCAATTTTAGTACTATTCCATGAACTGATATTTACTTTCTAGGTCTTATTCACATGAAATTAGAGTTAAATTTTGCATGCCTCAAAAGTATTTTCAAAGAAACATTTGAACCTGTTTTCCCATTTTTATGCCAACTGAACACACTTTTCAGCAACTTAGAGCAATTATTTTTACTGAACACATTTTGGAAGAGATTGTGCTCCTTTTTTTTTTTTAAAGCTATACTCTAAGCACCCAAGTGATTCTTAGAGGTTAAAAGGATTGAATTTGTCCCCTATATTAACAAGTGTTGTATGGTTTTTTTTTTATAGATAACAACAAGTGTTGTATCATTGCATCACCCCTTTTCAAAAGAGGAGGTTCCCAGTGCCATTTTTTAGTTATACAAGGCCCCCAAGCCTGTTTTAGGAGCGTTGGGATGCAATTACCTCATCTACTAAGGGTGTTTTCAAAGTTTCACAATAATGGGGTAATAAACCAAAGTACTAATGCTCCCTATATTACTCTTGTGCCAAAAAAGAGTAAAACCAACAAAATCTCATATTTCAAACATATCGGTCTGGTCACTAGTCTGTACAATATCATAGTTAAGGTTTTATCAAGGCGCAATCAAAAAGCCCTCCATAAAAGCATCTACATCTCCCAAGGAGCTTTTGTTGGGAGGTGACGAATTTTGGATGTTGTTTTGATTTTGTCAATGAAATGGAGAATGGGAGAAGGCATTTGAGAGGGGAAAGGGTAATCCTCAAAATTGATTTTGAAAAGGTCTATGGTCATGTGGATTAGGGATTTTTGGATCATGAGAGAAAAGGGTTTAGCACAAAATGGAGGTCTTGAATGAGGGGTTTCTTGTACTCTGAGAGTTTTGTTGTCCTAGTAAATGGAACTGCCAAGAGATGAGTTAAAGCAACTGTTAGATAATGTATAGTTATTTAGGTTATTTATTTTTCCTTTTCCTTTTCTTTCCTTATTGTATTGTGGGTCCCACTAACATGTATATATATACCCAAGTCCAATGTGTATTCTTTACAGTTTTTCAATAACAATAATTAGGGATTCTCCCTTTTCTCTCTCTCTCTTCACATGGTATCAGAGCCTAGGGAGAAAAAAAACCCTAATTATTTCCGGTTTATCCGTGAATCCATTCTGGGAAATCTTTCAGTGACCGTGGTTCATTCCAGTCACCCTTCCCATCTCCTAAAGCTTCCGATCAACCGTATCGCCGTCAAAAAACCCTCACCGTCGGCGACTTTTCCGGCGAATTTTCCAACGAAGTCCTTTTCCAACACCGACCATACCATCAGGTGCGCAAGGAGGAGATCTTCAACTTTTCCCAAAGCACCGGAGGAAGAATCCTAGCCATGCGCGTCTCTTCTCCGGCGGCCTGCATCTCACACGCCGGCGCGTGAGGGCGCATGAGGGCGCGTGGGGCACTTTCCGGCCACGCACTTCCACCTCCAGCCTTGCCTGACGCCGTCTAGCCACCCTCCATCTGCGTTTGTGTCATCTGAGCCCTAAAAGTGCATTTTTGGGGGTTTTTTGTCTCCGCTGACCCTCTAAACCGCCTTTCCGGCGACCTCTGGTGACTTCCTCTCCACCCCGAGCCCTACACGTGCCTTAGGAAGTCCGCGATAAGCCGTATTAGGGCTCTCTTCGATCCAAACGTGTTTCATTCACCAGATAAGTAGATATGGCTACTAAAAGTTTCACTTTTTCCTCCGTCATATCTGGATCTCCTATGATTACTTCGGAGAAACTGATTGGGAGTGAAAATTATTTGTCTTGGTCTGCCTCTGTGGAGCTTTGGTTTATGGGTCAAGGTTATGAGGATCACCTTGTTACGCAGGATGCGGATATCCCTGAGGTTGACAGAGTACAATGGAGGAAGATAGATGCACAGTTATGTAGTGTGTTATGGCAATCAGTTGATCCTAAGATTCTGCTTCATCTTCGGGCCTACAAAACATGCTTTAAATTTTGGAATCAGGCGAAAGGGCTATACACAAATGATATCCAACGTCTTTATAAGGTGGCTTCTTCTATTGTCAATGGCAGACAACAAGACATGGATTTATCTACTTATATTGGTTAGATTGCCTCTCTTAAGGAGGAATTCTTGACCGTGATGCCTCTTACTACTGATGTTGGGGATCAACGAACACAGATTGACAAGTTCTTCATGGTTCTTATGCTTATTGGCCTCCGTCCAGATCTCGAGACCGTCCGCGATCAGATTCTTGGCAGTTCCTCTGTTCCATCCTTGGATGATGTGTTTGCTCGCCTCCTCCGTATCTCCTCCACTCAGACTTTGCCATCTGATAACACTTCAGATTCTTCTGTGTTAGTTTCTCAAACTAGCTCTCGAGGAGGACGCAGTGGTAACCGAGGTAGAGGCCAACGTCCTCATTCAACCTATTGCAATAAGCTTGGCCACACTCGTGATCGGTGTTATCAATTACATGGGCGGCCTCCCCGCACTGCCCACGTGGCCCAGTCATCTGATCCTCAGTCGCCTCAACCTCCTAGTTCCTCCACATCTCAGGGTATTTCCCTCACTGACAGTGAGTATGATGACTATCTCCGTTATCAGGCCACCAAGTCAGCTTCTGTTGCTTCTGTTGCCCAGATTGGTAATGCTTCTGCTTGTCTTACCCACACATCTTCTCTTGAACCTTGAATTCTAGATTCTGGTAGTAAGGACCTTTTCTCTTCTATTACTACTACCTCTACCTTACCTACTGTTACTTTAGCTAATGGTTCTCAAACTATGGCTAAAGGTTTTGGTTTCGCTCATCCTCTCCCTTCCTTACCTCTCCATTCTGTCCTTTATGCCCCTGAGTGTCCTTTTAATCTTATTTCCATTAGTAAAATAACTCGCACTCTTAACTGTTCTATCACTTTCTCTGATAAATTTGTGCCTTGCAGGACCGGAGTACGGGGAAGACGATTGGCATAGGACGTGAGTCTCAAGGCCTCTATCACCTCACCACGCCTTCAACTCCTGCAGTTTGCATTTCCACTTATGCTCCCCTTCTCATCCACAGTCGCCTGGGCCACCCTAGTCTATCCAAGTTCCAGAAAATGGTCCCTAGTTTTTCATCTTTGTCGTCGCTTGCGTGTGAATCCTGTCAGCTTGGGAAACATACTCGTGTCTCGTTCCCAAAGCGTTTGAATAATCGGGCAAAGTCTCCTTTTGAACTTGTCCACACTGATGTTTGGGGTCCTTGTCGGACCGCGTCTACTTTAGGATTTCAGTATTTTGTCACTTTCATTGATGACTATTCTCGATGTACTTGGTTATTTTTAATGAAAAATCGAGGTGAGTTATTCTCTATTTTTCAAAAATTTTATGCTGAAATCCAAACCCAGTTCAATATTTTTATTCGTGTGTTGCGCAGTGACAATGCCAGGGAATATTTTTCTACACCATTTACTTCATTTATGTCCCAACATGGGATCATTCATCAGTCTTCTTGTGCTCATACTCCTCAACAAAATGGGGTAGCTGAGCGTAAGAATCGACATCTTGTTGAGACAGCTCGTACTCTTCTTCTCCATAGTCATGTTCCTTTTCTTTTTTGGGGGGACGCTGTTCTTACAGCATGTTATTTGATTAATCGTATGCCATCATCTGTATTACACGATCAGATTCTTCATTCCCTTTTTTTCCTTGACCAACCACTTTATTTCCTTCCTCCTCGTGTTTTTGGTTGTACTTGCTTTGTTCATATTCTCACTCTTGGACATGACAAACTTTCTGCCAGAGCCACAAAATGCATCTTCTTAGGATATTCCAGACTTCAAAAGGGTTATCGTTGTTATTCCTCTAAGACTCATCGCTACTTTCTCTCCGCTAATGTCACTTTCTTTGAGGACTCACCGTTCTTCTCCACCTCTGAGTTTCTTCCTGTTTCTGAAGTCTTACCCCTTCCCATTATCTCCCCACCTGATGCAGTGCCTTCTCGCCCACTTCAGGTTTATCATCGCCGTCATCATGTCGCTGTTCCTCCTTCTTTGGCCGAGGTACCTGTTGACTCACTTCCTATCCCTTCGGCTTCTCCTGCCCCGGCTCTGCCTCCTTCTGCTGACTTACCCATTGCTCTTCGGAAAGGTAATCGATCTACTCGTAATCCTCATCCCATTTACAATTTTTTGAGTTACCATCGATTATCTTCACCCTATTCTGCATTTGTTTCTACTATATCTTCTATTTCTCTTCCCAAAAGCACCCCTGAGGTTCTTTCCCATCCAGACTGGCGATAGGCAATGGTAGATGAAATGGCTGCTTTACACTCCAATGGCACTTGGGATCTTGTTGTTTTACCCTCTGGTAAATCTACAGTTGGTTGTCGTTGGGTCTACACAGTTAAGGTTGGCCCTAATGGTCAGGTTGATCGCCTTAAGGCCCGCTTGGTTGCTAAAGGCTATACTCAGGTTTATGGTTTTGATTATGGTGACACTTTCTCTCCTGTTGCCAAGATAGCTTATGTTCGTCTATTGCTCTCCATGGCTGCTATGCGTTCTTGGCCTCTTTATCAGTTAAATATTAAAAATACTTTCCTTCATGGGGATCTTGTTGAGGAAGTCTATATGGAGCAACCACCTGGTTTTGTTGCTCAGGGGGAGTCTGGTTTAGTGTGCAGGTTACGCCGTTCTCTATATGGCTTGAAACAATCTCCTCGAGCATGGTTTAGCCGTTTTAGTTCTGTTGTTCAGGAGTTTGGCATGTTCCGCAATACAACAGACCATTCCGTTTTCTATCATCATAACTCTTCGGGGCAGTGTATTTATTTGGTAATTTATGTGGACGACATCTTCATTACAAGCAGTGATCAGAATGGTATTCAGAAACTAAAGCAACACCTTTTCACCCACTTTCAGACTAAAGACTTGGGGAAACTCAAGTATTTCTTAGGGATTGAGATAGCTCAATCCAGTTCCGATGTGGTTCTTTCCCAAAGGAAGTATGCTTTAGACATCTTGGAAGAAACCGGTATGTTAGACTGTAAACCGGTAGACACTCCTATGGATCCAAATGTCAAACTTATACCAGGACAGGGGGGAGCCTTTAGGAGATCCTGGGAGATATCGGCGACTTGTAGGTAAACTAAACTACCTCACCATTACTCGTCCAGACATTTTTTTTCCTGTAAGTGTGGTTAGTCAATTCCTACAGTCACCATGTGATAGCCATTGGGATGCTGTAATCCACATTCTTCGATATATCAAAAGCACACCAGGCCAAAGTGTGTTGTACGAGAACAGAGGTCATACCCAAGTTGTTGGTTACACAGATGCAAATTGGGCTCGCCCACCCATAGATAGACGTTCCACTTCTAGGTATTGTGTTTTTATTGGAGGTAACCTAATATCTTGGAAGAGTAAGAAACAAGATGTAGTGGCCAAATCTAGTGCTGAAGCCGAGTATCGAGCTGTGGCTCTGGCAACATGTGAACTCAAATGGCTGAAACATCTTCTTCGGGAGTTGAGATTTGGAAATGATGAACAGATGAAGCTCATTTGTGACAACCAAGCCGCTTTGCATATTGCATCCAATTCAGTCTTCCATGAAATGACCAAACACATTGCAGTTGACTGTCACTTCATTAAAGAGAAAATCGCATCAAGATGTGTGGCGACTAGTTTTGTCAATTCATATGATCAACTAGTAGATATTTTTACTAAATCTCTCAGAGGTCCTAGAATTAAATACATTTGTAACAAGCTTGGTGCATATAACATATATGCTCCAGCTTGAGGGGGAGTGTTAGATAGTGTATAGTTATTTAGGTTATTTACTTTTCCTTTTCCTTTTCTTTCCTTATTGTATTGTGGGTCCCACTAACATATATATATATACCCAAGTCCAATGTGTATTCTTTACAGTTTTTCAATAACAATAATTAGGGATTCTCCCTTTTCTCTCTCTCTCTCTTCACAGCAACAAAAGGATTAAGACAAATAGATCTTCTTTCCACATTCCTCTTCACCATTGCAACTAATGTCTTCAATAGGATGCTATTGAGAGCAAAACACAACGCTTTAGCAAAGGGTTTCTTTTTTTTCTTTTTTCTTTTTGATAAAAAATAATAATTTCATTGTGATACAAAGAAGGATAAGAAATCTTTCCACAAAGTACCTCATCCTCTATATAAAGAAGACAATGAGTATATACTAGTCCAAAAGGTTAAACCCAACTAAATTCACAACAAAATTTCTTAAAAAAGGCACCATATGTCTAGCTCCATGTTTTGCAAGCACATATGCCGCATCATTGCCTAAGTAAGGAGTTCATAAGAAGGAACATCCTAACTCTGAAGAAATGTCAATAATTTGGTGCAACCACCCATCAAACCTCCATGGTCTTCTTTCTTTATTAGTCGCCCTTGATATGACAACATCAAAATCACCTTCTACTAAAAATTGGAAAAACCTAAAGGTTAAGCCAATAACAACCCTTGTAGAAGGGCTAGAATTTCTACCTCAATGGCTAAACCCTAGTATGTAGGTTTAGAGAATGCTCTTAACACTCTACCAAAATGATCTCTGATCAACCCTCCAATCCCAAACTGCCCTAGGTTGCCCAAAGAACATTCATCAAAATTTAGCTTCACAAAACCTACTAATGGTGATAGCTATTCACAAGGTGACTCCTTAGTCAATTTGTGGTTCTGCAAATTATGTTCCAATCTAGCAAAATAAGGCTTAAAGAGATGCTAGCAAAAGCTTCACTGGTAAAAACCCATAGTGAAGAAGAAAAATAAAACAAGTCTCAAACTGCATATGACACCATTCCAAAGGGCTTCATAGTGGGAAGAAATTGGATTAGAGTGTCTCTTTTACAATTTGGAGATAACAACATTTTTTTTCTCTAGAGCTTCTATGAAAGATTTGCAAAACCTCAAGATAATTTTATTGGTTTTTGAACAAAGATCAAGGCTTAAGATCAATCTAAGCAAGAGTACTATCATTGATATCAATACAAGTTAGGACATGATCTCCAAGTTGTCTTCAATGCTTGAATTTGAAATCTCATACTGCCCTTTAGCTTACTAGTGTCTTCCATTAGGGGCAAATCCAAAGGTAAGTGCGTTTTGGAATCCACTGATTTAACAGGTTTTTTTTTTAAGATTGGATGGGTGGAAAAAAAAAAGCTTTTTTATCACTAAGGGGTAGAATAACTCTAATTCATGCACACTTTTTTTTTCTTTTTCTTTTTTTATTATAAGCTAATTCATGCATACTTGTCTTACATCCCCCAACTACTTATCTCTTTTCAAGATTCCAACATTAGTAGCCTTAAAGATTGAGAAAATGCAAAGAGATTTTCTTTGGTAGGGGGGCCTGAGGAAAGCAAATAAAGATTATCTTGTAATTTAGGATCTAGCGTGTAGGCCTAAGGAGTCTGAAGGTTTGAGGTTTAGGAAGACTTCTTTGAGGAATTGTGCTCTCTTTTTTTAATAGATAAACACACAGAAAAAATATATTAAGAAATAAAGACGCCTAAAAGGCAACCCAAAACATACAGGAAGCATACAAGAGGCATCAAAAGGCAAGAACAAAAAGAAACAAAAAAACTCACCAACCCTCACCTAGAACCCAACCAATAAAAAATGTTTATTAAAGGTAAAGGTCCTATATCTAAACAAGACTTAGACCAAGATCAAAGATTACAAACAAACAAATATTCCATCCCTTAGGAAAGTGGCTTTAAAGGTTCCTTAGGTAAAGTTTTATTCTTTGGCATCAGGTTATTTTGAACATTTATGCAACACATCCTAATTGATGGGACGCCAACGTTTTGGTCAAATCGGTATCCTTAATAGGCTATTACACAAAAATTCCAGGATTTTTCTACACGCACTCGCTTTAAGATAGGCAATGGGGTGAGAATTCATCTTTTAGGAAAATTGGTGGTGGGGAAACCAACCATTATATGCACAATTTTCAAGTCTTTACAGAGTTGTCATAATTAAAAATCTCATCACATCAATCATCATTGGTAACTCTTATTTTTTTTCTTAAAACCTAAACTTTCGTTGCAACCTAACTAATTTAGAAATTGAAAACCTTTAAAGATTCATGTCCTCACTCATTCTTCTGCACTTTTCTCCATCCATTTCACGTATGAAAGCTTGGTCTTTATCCTCTTCATACTTATTCGCAATAAAATCATTCTTTGTGGCTTTGTCTAACATATCACATTTAATTCCTTTCTCTTAAGCCAAAGTTTTATGGAAATTTAAAGTCTCGTCTATGGTCAAAGCTTTGGCTTGACTAGTGGTGCACAAGAAGGTAAACATCAATGACGTGCTAAAATTGAGAAAACCTTCCAAATCCCTTAGTCTTGATCGGTACATCCCTTTGACCATCTCTTTCTACATTGCCCGATAACTTTAGGGCTACGGCACAATCTATGCAAACAAGCTAGGATGTGGGTTCTACCAAGGAGTAAATGCGATGATCATTTCGTATAGGGGGTTGGCAAGTTCCATTAGAAGCAAAACTCTCTAACAAATTGTTTATCCCATAATGATTTGGCATGTGTAATAAAGAAGAAATGTCAAGAATCTTTGAGAATAAGTGGAGGAAGATGGAATCGTTGTGGGATATACTTCACTCTTATTCCTCTCTTTGAACCTCGTGTACCAATGACTTTAAAGGCGCTCCTTTGAATGTTTTTTTTTTGATAAATATCATGAATATATTAAAGGGCAAAGGCCACCAAGCATACAGGACGTATACAATCTGCCTCAAAACGAGAGCACAAAAAAACAAGCACCCTTACCCTCCCTAAGTGGCCGCTAGCCACTCCAAAAAACCTAAGAGTGAAGAGGACTCCTCTCCAATATACACCCTAGCCCAACTCCACAAGGTACAAACAAAAGAATTTTTGAGTTTTTGTATATTTAACACCCCTCCCTTGAAAGCTAACCTATTTCTTTCCTTCCATACCGTCCAAAAAATACACAACGGTATAGAATTCCAAATTTTTTTCCTCTTTTTCCCCACAAAGGGGCCCTTCCAACTGAATAACGCCTCCTTCACCAACTCTGGGAACACCCACTGAACCCCCACTAGGGCAAAAATAATTTCCCATAAGGCCCTTACCACTATACAATGCAAAAGAATGTGATTTACACTCTCCTCTTCACAACCACACAAAAAACATCGGTTAGGAAATTGTCATCCCCGTTTTTGAAGCCTATCCAAGGTAAGAATCTTCCCCCACGCGGCTTCCCAAGCAAAAAACGCCACTTTGGTTGGGACCTTATCCACCCAAACGCCTCTATACGGAAAGTCGCAAGCATTGATAACAACCAGCTTGTTGTAGGCATCCTTCACCCCGTACCTCCCATGGCCCCCCCATTTCCAAAGCACCACGTCCTCTTCTGAAGATAGTTTGAAGTCCCTGAGCATAATAAGCAATCCTCTAATCAAGTCCAGCTCCCAATCATTAAAGTCTCTATGGAATCTAAGATTCCAACCTCCTGAACCACTGCTATGATCCCACATCTCATTAACCGTTGCATTCTTGTTGACCGCCATCTCATGCAGTAAGGGAAAAGAATGGGACAGCCTCTCATTCCCACACCACTGATCAGACCAGAATTTCACTCTAGTCCCTTTCCCTACCTTAAACTTTGTATTTTCCCAACACCACTTGGCTTCCTTCATAATCTCCTTCCAAACCCCCACTCCATAAGTACCCCGGGCTTCTTTGGTTCTCCACCCAAGCTCTTCCTGACCATATTTCACCCCAATCATTAACCTCCAAAGATTATCCTTTTCAACTGCAAATCTCCAAACCCATTTGCCCAACAAAGCTTTGTTCAGGGAGTCAATCTTCCGAATGCCAAGGCCACCCTTCTCCCTTCTAGTGCACACCACCTCCCACTTAATTAAATGGACCTTCCTCTCCAAGCTGCCCCCTCCCCAAAGAAAGTCCCTTTGTAGTTTTTCAAGCCTCTTTACAACACTTTTCGGCATACAAAAAAGGGACATATTGTAGATAGGAAGGCTGGCCATAGTGCATTTGATTAAGGTGATACGCCCTCCCTTTGAAATATACTGTTTTTTCCACTGAGCTAATCTCTTTCTCATTCTCTCTTCCACCCCATCCCAAATGGAGGCAGCCCTAAATAAACAGTGGGCAGCACTCCCACTTTACAGCCAAGTTCCACAGCCAGCTCCTCAATGTCTTCCACCTCACCAACTGGAATTAGGACACTTTTATCAAGATTAATTCTAAGACCGGAAGCCGCCTCAAACCAAGCCAAAATCCAGCTTAGAGCGGACACTTGCTCTTTGCTAGCTTCACAAAAAATGATCGTGTCATCAGCAAAGAGTAGGTGGGAAACTATCATCTCCTCTTCCCCTCTCCCCCGCATTCTGCAGCCTAATACGAAGCCCCCTTCAACCGCCCTTCTAATTAGAATACTAAGAACTTCCATTCCCAACACAAAAAGATACGGGGAAAGGGGATCTCCTTGTCTTAGCCCCTTAGAATTTGAAAAGAAACCAGCCGGCACCCCATTGATCATGACTGAAAATTTGGCGGTTGAGATGCACCACCAAATCCACTCCACCCACCGCGACCCAAAACCCATTTTGACCAGAATTTTCATGAGAAAGTTCCAATTAATGCTGTCATAGGCTTTCTCAATGTCCAATTTACAGATCAGCCCTTTCTCGTTTCTCTTTTGCCAAAAATCGATCACCTCATTGGCAATAAGAGACGCATCCAAGATTTGTTTGCCCCTCACAAAGGCGTTTTGGTCCCCGGACACCACCTTATCTAACACTTTCTTTAACCTATTCGCCAACACCTTAGCCAACAGCTTGTACAAGCTCCCTAACAAGCTGATTGGCCTGAAATCACCCAAATCTTCAGCCCCTCCTTTCTTAGGAATGAGGACTATAAAGGTGGAGTTAAGGTTGTTGGCAAAAGAACGCTGGACATAGAATTCTCTAAACAGTTCCATAATCTCCTCCTTCACTAACTCCCAGCTTGATTGCCAAAAAGCAATTGTAAACCCATCCGGGCCCGGAGCTTTATCCCCATTCATACCCATTAAGGCTGCGTAAATTTCCTCTTCAGTAAATTGCACGTCCAGAGAATCAGCTTCACTAGAACTAAGACATTTAAAGTGCACCCCCTCAATATCCGCCCTCCAGCCAGGTTCTTCAGAAAGCACCTGCTGAAAAGCACTCACTATTCCCTCCCTCATCTCCTGCTCCTCCGTCATCCAAACTCCATTAACTTTTATTCTATCCATAGAATTGTTCCTTCGATGAGCATTAGCCATCCTATGGAAGAATTCAGTGTTTCTATCTCCCTCCTTAAGCCACAATTCCCTTGACAATTGTCTCCAGTGTGTCTCCTCCAGTAAGACCCATTTTTTAAAAGAATCCTTAGCTTCTTTCTTCAGTTCAGTTTCATCTACAGACAAGCTCCTTTCCCTTTCCACCCCGTCCCAAAATTCCACTTATTGCAAGGCTAAGTTCTTATTAATTTCCAGCCTACCAAACACCTCTCTATTCCACAGTTTAATCTTATGCTTCAGCACCTTCATTTTAGTGGCTAGTCTGACACTGGCCCTCCCTCTAACCTCAATTCCTTGCCACCAACCCCTCAGAAGATCCGTGAATCCGTCAGCTTTAAGCCACATATTTTCAATGTTATTCAACACAATTGACATTCGATGCGTAAATCAAAAAGGTTTGGAAAGCAATGAGAGGAGCTTAATCTAGGATTGAGAAGATGGTACCTATGTATGTCCTTGCATAGACTAAAGTCACTGAACCTTTTTGTATAAGTCTCCCTGTATAGTGGAGAAGCTTAGTCGTACTTGGATCAATTTTGTTGTAAATTGTGGGGATGAACCCTCACCCTTCTTATGCACTTTTTATTCCTAATTGATACATCTTTTGTTTCCAATGTAAAAAAGTTTAAAAAAGAAAAGGATTGGGTAGAGTGTTTTTTTTTTTTTCTCTCTTTTGATAGGAAAAGATAGGTATGTATAAATTAGTAATAGAAAAAGGTACATCAAAGTACATAGGGCGTACACAAGGACCACCTAAAGAAAGGTCTCAAAATATAGTACAATTGGACAAAGTATGGTTTTCCAAACATCCCCTAGGGGTTGGTCCAAGGTCCTGATTTAACCAAATCATCAAGTGGAACTCCAAAGTTAGAATAATAGCAGCGAACCATTTATAAAAGGCACCATATCAGTGATAAATGAAATAGCTCCATAAGAACCTTTATGATAATAGCAAGGCAAATCCTTAAAATGTTCACCTGCCACACATGCGTATCAACAGGAATGGCATGATGCTGATCCAGTGAAAAGAGAGCAATGCATGCTGCCACCTTGGGACCAACACCAGGTAGAGTGGAAAGGGCATCAACCACCTCTTGAAGGTCCATTTCACGAAGGGAAGCAAGCCACTCTATGCCTCCACCAGACTTTGACTGCAAAGCTTTTACAGTGCCAATTATGTATTTGGCCCTATTCAATCATTTCAGAGATGAACTTGAGATAAGTTAAAATTGCCCTTATCAAAACCAGATGTGTTCGGGAAAAGTATAAAGTGAACATGGCTAAAAATCCATATATATATATATATGTAAGAGAGAGAGAGAGAGAGAGAGAGAGAGAGAGAGTAGTTAATCTTTGCTGAATACATGAAAAACATAAAAAATTGTGCATGGGCATTATACAGTTATAGCCTACTAATTAAGATTATATAAAGTGAAATATAACAGAACCAGATATTATTCAATGCATAAGCGAAGTCAATAAATCTTGAATTGCTTATAACAGACTAACAAAGTTAGGACACGTTCTTGCTAATTCAACTTCCGAGGGAATGAATCCCTGGATCCAGGTCCCCATTTCCTCGATTAGACTGATGTATTTGATTGATTCTGGATTCAAATTCCTTGCAGCTTGAAAAGCTTGCTTTTACTGGAGAATAACTTTGCTTTAAGGTTCATGGAGTTCAAATTCAATAAAAATTAAATGCCATATAAAACAAACAACTATTGATTTGGAATTTAGGTCTCTCCCTTCCATGCAAAAAAAAAAAAAAAAATGAAGACTACCATTTGCCATTTGGGGTGGAACTAGTTTAGACTAAGAAATTCAAGATCTTAAATTTCACAAGAATTAAAATATGATGCGTCTTTATTTAGAGTTTTCTTTAGAAATCTGACATATCAAGAGAGGCAATAGCTCAAGAGAAGCAAAACATTAAACCTGTAACCGAAGCCAGCCTCTCTAAAATCTTCCTCTGAAACCATGGATAGCCGATCCAGAGATGGGAACTCGTAAAAATCAAAACCCCCAACACTCCCCAGATAATTTCCCAACGACGAAACAAAATCCACCATTTTGGTAATCCTCCCAATATTGTTATTCGATGAACACAAAAACTGAATCAAACATTCAAGTGGGTCCTGCCTAAGCACCCTTGCACCACCCAAATATTGTGCCAATTCCGCAAACCTCGAATCCGAAGCCTTGAACACCTCCCACATTTCGCTCAGAGAAATACCCACATTGAGAAAATCCAATAAAGCCGACCTGGCATTCTCCTCCGACGGGCTCTGATGAATGAGGTAGGCAACGTCGCCGTTTTGAAGGTGTTTGAGGGAGATGAGGTGGGATCCAATGACGCCAGTGTACTGAAGAGGGGTGGTTTGCTTCCACCTGAAGGTTTGGCCAGTTGGGAAGGTAAGTGCAAGGGAGAGCTCCGATTTGGCAATATTGAGAGGCACCCATTTGGGTGATATTGGGGTTGTGGGTGGTGGCGTTTGTGGGGTCTTGATAAGGATCCTGGGTTTCTTGGAGGAGTTTGAAGTGGGTTTGCTGTTGGAAGCTAGGGTTTTGAGGAGGGTTGGGGTTGGAGGGGTTGAAGGCGGTTGTGGAATGGGTCTTCTTCTCTTCATTGTTTGCGGCAGTTTCAGTGAGTGCATCAAATAGGTGTTGTTAATTGGAATTTGGGAGAGAAGATGGATTGAATCGACGTGAGTTCCAGTGGCCGTTGCCTTCAATTTCAAACCCTAATAAATTCCACTTCCACTCGTCTCTCTCCGCGTCATCAATGTAAGGAAACGAGTTCTAGAACCTTGAGCATATATATATATATATATGGAAAGTGGGATTTTGGGGAATGGGAGCCGTTGGCTATTGTGCCTATAAAAGATTTTGGGGGAATGACATTTTTAATTTTTCGCAGGAAAGGAGAGGAAGAATGTTTTGAACGTCCCTCACTTGTATATATTCTGAATTCTGTAAATCATTCGAAGATACAATTAAATCAAACATTCGAATATTCCATTACGTGTGTGTGTTTTTTTTATTGAGTTATAAAGCAAGTAAATGATTGTTTATAAATATCGTGGCCTTTATAAAATAACTGAATTTTGAGTGAATCGATGATGGTTTTTTTGTTTTTTCTTGTATCTTTGCTTTTTTATTGACATTTATCATATATGTTATACGTATTTCATAAATTTTTATCGTGCTTACTTTATTTGTTATCTTAGTGGAAACTTTAATATAAACAATATTAACTCAATAATATAAAGATAAAACATGATGTTTTAACTAATCATGCTTATAATAATGAATGAGAAATAAACAATTTACCGTCATACATTATTGTATAGCACGAAACTATACATAACTATTACGTTCCTATAAATTTTCATATTTTTATACTCTTTATATCTCTATCCTAAACCATGTACTCCTCACTCCATCGGATGTCTCCCATTATTCTTTCTTACATTTCCATCCACCTCCTATGATATTTATAAATCTATTTTCATCTCATAATTTTTCCAATTGTATTCTAAAATATTTATAAGGATATTCCTAGTAACTTTAACTCGAACTCTAATACAAGTTTGTTGTGCTAGTTAAAACTTCAATACAAATACATTAGTTAAACAACATAAATACAAAAACAATTTATACAAAGGTACGTAGAGTTTTAATGTTATTTGACCAATACATCACGAACGAGAGATGATCATTCTACCATGTGATAGATAATATTAAAAATGACAAAAACTAAATACAATTATTGTCTTTTAAAAACATTCTATATTTTTTCGTCATTTAATTGTATCATATATTTGTTTTATTTTATTCACAAGTCCATTTCCATGTTCCTCTCGTGACATAAAATGTCTACAAGTATATTCTTAATAACTTTCCTTGTTTTAGAATTAAATTACAGATTATTGTGATATATCAACTTATAAAATATTTCATACAATTATTATTTATAAAAAAAAAATTATAAATTACTTATAAAATTAAGATGTTTTCCAACAATCTTCACATTAAATCAAATTTCATTACGTTAAACTTTGATTTATTCGTAATACACATTTTTTATATTACATCTCGACCAAATAACAATCAACTATACTTTCAACTAAAATTATTTTTATCATCCTCTTATATGTTATATTATCTTTCACTCTTCCCAAAAACTTTTACTCGAATTTGGATGCCAATTTGTTGTGCCAATATAGGCTTTAATGTGAATAATATTAACTAAATAATACAAAATGTAAAACAATTCACACAAAGACACTTAGAATTTTAATGTGATTCAACCAGACTATTTTTATATATCCGAATGATAGAGAATATATCATAAATTAAGGACAAAAATTAAACATAACTATTAAATTATCAAAACATTTCATATCTCCCTATTCCTTGTACCTACACATTGAATCACGAGCTTCGTCGATACATTGGTGCATCCCTGTGATAAATTCATCTCAATCTCATTATTTTTTATAAACTTATCTTCATTTCATAACTTTTTTTATCATAGTATGTAATATCAAATAAGATATTTTTAATAACTTTATTTATTCTAAAAATATATATAATATTATAATAATATATTAACTTAAGAAACATCCCATACAAATATACAATATTATTTACAAAATAAAATATATCAATTTTCAACATTATCTAATGCATTCTTTCACATCATTCATGTATCCTCCCTTTCCACTATCAAAATTTTATTTCAAAAGACGGCTCGACCCCTTCTGAGATGATATGGCTCATGATGGTTGAACTAAGTATCAATGGTTTGATTGGTATCATCTATACAATATTTACTTTTATTTTAAGCACTTCATCTTTTTAGAGAAGGAAAACTTAATGATTGTGCGTGCCTACATTTGCACCTTTATACTCTCACATCACATGCATAGGGCACACAAATTTTGTTTCAATCAACTTTATTCTTATGTAATGCCAAAATGTAAAATAAGTTATTTTAACATATTTTATAAATATTTAAAGAAGAAATTTGCATGATGAATATGTAAATAATTTGGGTACACACAACATATTAGATAAAAGCTTATGTAAATGTTTTGGTTTTCAATATTTTTTTTTATCAAATTATAACAAAAGATATTATTCGAAGTAGGATTGCAATTTGGATAAGTTAAAACCAACAATTTGAGGTTTGAATTATTCTCAATAAGGTTTATTGAACATCGACAATCCAAACTCATATATTATTATTTAATCATTGTTTTTAAATTATACTATTTATTTATTTACACCATACACAAATATATTAAAAAGACAAAGAACAAGCTTTTATATTTTCCAACTTTTAATTGTCTTAAACTAATATATTTATTGTTTTTATTTAATTGTTAGATTATCATATAATGTTGAAATATGAGTTTTGGGTTATAATAAATGTTATTGTATGATATTATTTACATGTCGTATAATATTAAATAATTATTTTGCTTAATTATCGGTAGAACTCAAATTGTGCATGGACTTGTGGGTTGAGAATTCCCAACACAACACTTGGTTAGGTTTGATGTAAGTTGGATATATTTATAATAAGTTTGACGTGAGTATGACCCTATTTTGGTAACCGTTTTTTAAAACAGTTATGAAAAATAATTTTTAAAATTGTTATAAAATGTTTTATAAAATAAACGTTTATTCGAGAATTTGAAATGTTGTTAACCTATTTTTATGGTTTAAAGATAACTCTTATATGTTGTATAATTATTTTTTTAAATAGCAATAAGAAAACGAGTAAAAACAATTAAAATATGTTATTTGAAAGTATATTGTTTCATTTAAAAAGAAAAAAAAGAAAAATTGTTTTTAGGTTGTAAAACGTGTTTTTTTTTTCATTTAAAAAAATAATAATTTGTGTTTAAAAATAGTTATTGTGGGAAGCCTCCCTCCACATGTCATTCACATGATAAAGACCATTTGGTCGTCCAAGGTAAGAAGATAATTCGTTTGGGAGCAATCCATCTGGACTAAGACAAGTTTCATCTGGCGTAAAAAGAAAGACATTTTTTTTTATTCCCCCATGTAAGATGGAATGGATAGACCAAGTCGACTAGAGACTTCCAAACATGCAAACCAAACCAGTCACAAATTTTATGCACTGAGCAGATGATTAACCGCCACCAATGCTTAAGCAATAATCAAAACAACATTTACACCAAAAAATCAATGATCCTCAGTCGTTACACACAATTAGTGACATTGACAAACGTAAATGCATAGTCAACAACATGGTTCATGATTTTTGCACGACAAATAATAAATGACGTCAATCAACAACTCTTATTTGGTATGATTGCCCAATTTGCGCTAAGATAATGACGGTAACTATCTTATTAAGGCATAATATTTGCCACGACGGCAATCATCAATGCAAGAAAGACACAAATGCATAATCCATGTTGCGACGATGGTGCCATATGTTCTATAAAAACCCTTCCAGAAGCATGAAAAATGGTATGCATATATAGCCATTTAAAAAATTGGATTCACTATCGCTAGATTATAACTTAAGCTTCGGAGAGGCATGCCTAAACTACATGTCCGGACATCCTTTTGTGCATGGAAACAATCCATTTGACTCTGGTGAAGCTAGACGGGCCTGCATCCAATTGGCACAACACCAACATAGGCGCTGTCTATGGGAATCGACTAAGGATGTTAACACCATCTAGAAACCAATCATTAGCCATGGATGACGAAAACTATTTTGTATGACGTGAAATGATGGAGAGACGCCAACGAGAAAATGAGCGGCAGACGCAAACTATATTATGTCAAATGAAAAGATTAAGAGAAAAGAATGAAGAGTTGTGGGCTTAAATGTTAACAATGGGTCTCTCTTAAAGTCGGCACACTCAAAGCCGCCAAACAGCCTCACGACAAACTGTTGAGGCATATTTCCTCAAGGGCATAGAGTTTTCATCCGACAGTTACTCGAGATGATCATAGAAAGAGTCTTCGTCAACTCCTCAAACATAGCTGGACGAAAGCACCAGCTCTACCCGGGCATCAAGGAAAATGAGGCGTGCCAAAGGGTCACATTTATCTGACGCGATGCAAGCCCGACTAGGACCCTAAGCACTGGGCGTGGAAGACAACCACACATGTCAGAGACCCTAAAGGCACATTTAGGTCAATCAACCGCATTAACCACATCTGGATGACTCTCTCAACCACCAAGGCAGCAATAGGTAGAAGTGTTAGCGACGCAAGCCCGCCCAACTCTATAAGTCGACGGTTGGATGACATGCTATCCATGTAGTTCGACCCTCATATCATTAGTTATGAGTCACCCAAAGAGTTCTTAGTGCCCAACTTCATAATGTACGACGAAACGAGTAACCCGTTTGACCACATCATGCACTTTAGGCAGCTCATGACCTCAATATAGGGAACGATGCACTGATATGCAAAGTTTTTCCGACCAGCCTACATTGTCAAGCTTTTTTCTGGTTCCACTACTTCCTGCAAAATGCAGTGAACACATTTTGGGACATCATAGAAGTCTTTATAGGCCACTAGTTATGTTTCGCTCGCCAAAAACAAAACATAAGCACCATGCAGAACATCAAGTTGTAAGAAAATGAAACACTAAGAGATTTCATGAAGCGGTTCGGGCAAGCAATGCTTCAAGTTGAATCATGCAGTATGGATGTCATATTGCAGATCCTGAAGCGAAGCATCAGCTTAGGCAGTCCATTTTTCAAGCAGGCAGACAAGTATTCTATACTAAAAAATGATGTGCAAGCATCTTCTCAACAAGTCTTGGTCACCAATCAGCCGACCAAGAATGATAAGGCAAGGAGTTCTAAGCCTTCTAACCAAACAAGGCAAGGTGGTAGAAGACAAGACAATCGACAACAAATAGTCAAATATAACCCACTTGAAGAAAAATTAGTAAGTGCAATCATATTGAATAAAAAACTAAAAAAAACATACATTGTTTGTGCAGACATAAAAATCCAAGCCACAACTAGCCAAATAAAAGAAATGAAAAATAAGTAAAGTTTGTTTGTCGTGGTGGTTGTTTTTAGCGGAAAGTCCGCCTCTTGGTACATGTCCGTCTCCTAGTGCAGGCTCGTCTCCTTAGGTAGGGCCACCCAAAAACTCATCATCCTCATCATCAGAAAAGAAGATGGAAGTATCATTGGCAATGTCATGATTTTTCATACAACACTAGTAGGCATAGAAGAATATGTCATCAATCTGCTTCTGGTAGTCCGCTTCTAGATCTTTCTTTTGAGCAACAAGCACTACCCGGAGGTCTTGTAACTATCGCCTTAGCCAGACAGTCTTCTCATTTTTAGCCACCATAGTCACCTTTTCCTCAACTAGTCGACGAGCCTCGACTTGAGACATTTCTTTCTCCTCATTGGCCTTCCTCAACAGACATACACCTTCCTTAGCTAGCTTTTGGGCAGCAACAACCTCGCTTCTTGTCATTTCCAAGTCGGCTAAGAGCTCTTTGTTTCCGTCCATGTTATGGGTAATGTATGTCTTCATGGTTTTGACTGCTTCCAATTGTTGGAAGAGATGCACTCATTGTCGCATGAGGTTATTGTTAGGAATTTTAGGCTAATCCAACCTATGGTAATCACCCTAAAGGGGGGGTGAATAGGGTGATGGTCTCTTTTGCAAATTTAAACTAAGTGAATGTAGGAGATAATTATACACAAGTATATATAATAAACAATATAAAAACAATTGCATATAAATTAAAAGAGTAGGGAAGAGAGAATGCAAACACAAGATTTATAGTGGTTCGGCACAACCCGGCCTACATCCACTCTCCTCTAGCTTCAATCCCAAGCTTGAGGTTCCACTAATTCAAGGCTTCCAAACCAAGCCTTCAAGCAATACAATTGGATTATGGTTCCAATCCACCCTCTTGGACTTTTGGCTCCAAGCACTCTTTACACTTCTCAAGAGATACCACACTCTTGGAAAACTTCCTCTCAAAGATTTACAATTACAAGATCTCACAAAATCCTAGTACAAAAGCTTTAAGCTCAAATGATACAAGAAACTAGGATTGAATGGTACACTAATGATATGCAAGTTTTAGAATAATGGTGCACTCAAAACACTTCTTCAAAGGCTCAAATATATTCAAGAAAGGTTTAGGAAGGTTAAGCTCTTGAAAGAATGAAGATTAGAGCTTTTTTATATAAGAAAAAAGCCAAACTAGCCGTTTGGGGTTCGACCGGTTGACTAGCCGTTAGCATTTAATGTTTGGCAGGTGACCGTTGGGCCTCGATCGGACCTTGACCGGACCTCGACCGGACGAGGTTCAACCTTGACCGGTTGAACAACCGTTCTGGAAGAAAGAGAAAATTTTTGCATTTTTCGAATGGTTGATCGGTTACTGTTCATACCCCTCAATCGGTTGAGCTGGGGGTCAACCGGTTACTGTTCATCCGGTTCAACCGATTGAGCCATTTTTGGCTCAACACCCAACTTTTTCAACTTAAAACCTTTAAAACAAGTTTGGAAAATATTTGACACAAGGTTTTAATTGAAAACATGAAATCATCCAATTTTAAAAGGATTTAAAATGAATTAATTCTTGGATGATTTTGGTGCATAAGTAAAGAATGTAATACGTGAAAAAACCTAGTGCACCAACAACCTTACAAAGAGATCTTATGAAGCTTGGGTCTTGAAAATCACTTCTCTTTGAGGTGGTCTTCTTCTTCATGATTTCTCTTTGGCTTGATATGTCTTTGTAATTGCCACTTTGAAAATCATCTTGCCTAATCACACTTAAAATATAATCATTAGTTCTAAACCTTGTTTTGTTATCATCAAAATCAAAATTAACCAAACCTTAGTTTCACAGTTATGAACTCTGGCTATCATCTGGGGGCAACAAAGATCATTATGAAATAAGAAACTAAAGAAAAAATGAGAAAAACCACAAGTGAAAAAAATGGGACGACTTACCACTTCTGTTGTCTCAAAAGCAGTATAATCCTTCATATGGATGATGTAGACAATAGCAGTGTTCAGAGTACTATAAGAAAGCTGTGCCATGAAATACTGGTGAAGGTCTTCATCTACCTCAATCGAAATTCATTGCATAGTCGGAAAGAGTGCCCCTATGTCATGTATTAGAGGTTAACTTTCGGTAAAAAAAAAAAATAATACCCCTCAAAAGCTCAGACACTTCCTCCCGACCGGGAATGTAGGCCGACTTTGGGCGATGAGGAGAAATGTTTAAACACTTGAATGAATCCTCATTGATGCTCCTTGAGACGACAAAGGGCTTCCTCATATTGTAGTAGGGAATGTCGCCAACAGAAGAGAGTTTATTATCCAAATCCAAGACGATGACTATAGTAGGAGTCGATGGTGTTGACTTAGACGGAGAATCCAATTCAAGCGCCGGACGAACTTTTTTTGAAGGAGAGTGGTTCATATCAATAGATTCGGATAGGTACTTATGCTACCTCTTGCAGAATTCGACTCTCAAATTGGTAGCCATTTTCTCTTCTTCCTCGCAAATAATTGGGGGCACTAACCAACTCTCCCTTAATTTTGTCTCATCGTTGGAATAGAAGGAGAACGAAGAGAAAGAAGGAGACGAAAAAGGCGATGAAGACGGCGAGGCAAGAGGCGGAGTTCTCGCTTTCTAAATGGGACGAGTCACGGGTTTCTTCTTTTGGGCAAGAAGATGGACAACATAAATGGAAACTAGATGGCTAGCAACTTGAGCTTACCTCAGTGTTCCCTACTAGCATTTCTTTTCACATTCCTCTATATGAGCTTGACGTACTTCAGAATCCGCTAAACGAGCAACCTTATAGAAAGGTAGATCCTTTAGTACAAAATGTTTGTTAAGCACTAAAGATGGATGAGCTAGCCAAGGAAACACCGAGATGATGAAAGGCTTTGGATTTTCAATTAGGGCCTAGAGGTTTTTATCCGATAGAAGAACGTTGTGAGCCCATTCAACAATGTCAATCTTGAAGAACTTGTTTAGACGAGCAAATAAAGTATTCTTCACCCATTTTACAAGACGTCCCCGTCTCTCCTTACCTACACTATATGAACATAAAGATCATGAGTAAGTTAGCAACAATGATGGAATAATAACAAGACAAAATAAAAGTGGTAAAACATAGTTTACTTGGAATCTTCAACGAACGTTAAGGAGCAAAAACTCTGTCTAGACCCTCAGACGAACCGTTCTAGGGGCCGGACACCAAAACATGTCCTTTAGCCTAGTATTTGCTTGTGTATGAAAGATTGGTCATGAACTGGAGATAAGAGATGTAGGCATATAAACTAAACCTCTCATTTGGGTTCATTTTGATAGTATAGATGTACAAGACTTCCAGTAGAGAAAAATCTAATTGGAAAAACATGTCCAACACACTGCACCCTATTAGGATCCAAACGACGTTTGAATGGAGGAAGACATGAGAAATTTGTGTGAAGTGAATAAATTGTTTAAGAATGGAAGGAAAATGGAGTCTTGCGAAAAACTGCTACTTAGTAAAGTATATCATGTTATTCGTGAGATCGATTGATGATAAAGCTTCATCGTCTGATAACTGAATCGAGATGGTATTTAGAATGCGAAAACGAGCCTAAAACTTCCACTCGGATAGGTCACCAACTGGGCTATCTGGCCTAGAGCGTCGAACTCTAGCATTTTTTTGTCTACTTTGCTGAGGCCTTCCGCTAGTATAAGTAACCCCTACTATGTCCATTAGATCAAACGAATCTGGGCCATGTGGAAACCTACGCAGATTAACGCAGTTGTCAGAACTAATCACCCGGTTTGTCGGCCGTGTGGTGTTACCCTAGTGATGGACATCTAAACCTAAACGAATTATAATCTGAATATATAAGGATTTGACTGCAAAAACTTCCAGAGCAAGCTCCTTTACCAATGATGAACACATAATCACACATATTGCACCATCGCGACGACAACGAAAACATGAAACGACAACACATATACAATCATAATGTAGAAGCAAGCAAAAAATCTAAAAAAACCCAAAATTTGGACATTATTATGTCCATTTTCTCTCCAAACAAGCAACACTAACACAATTGAGAAAAAAAAAAAACAAACAAACATAACAAATAAGCAAACTGATAGTAGAAAACTTACCAAAGCCAAAACCAAAAAGTTTTTATGCGATGAAAAAAATCCTCTAGTATCAGATCAGTTGTCGATGGCAATGGAGGCGAAAAGGCACAACCTACAGTAAACACGATAATGACGAATGAGCAGCGCAAGCGAGAGAACACTATGTAGAGGAAAACTAAAATATGAATCAAATGATGAGACCTTGCTATTTATAGGGAACGAAAACCTAAGCAAACCAAAAGACACACCACCTGGGAATGCTTACCAAGATTAGTGAAATGATACGTCGCCTGGCAGCCGACCTCGATCGATGTGACCTATCATTAAAGCACTAAATGACACACATTCCTCGACACCCATAAACTTGAAAAAACAGACATTTTGTCTTACCCCAACCAATCAACAACTCGACTAGACAGAGGTAAATGGATTAGGGAACATTATGGGAAGCTTCCCTCCACGTGTCATTCACAGGCTCAAGACCTTTTGGTCGTCCAAGGTAAACAAATAATCTGTCTGGACCAAGACAAACTCCATCTAGCGTAAGAGGAAAAACAAATTTCCTTATTTCCCAATGCCAAACGAAATAGACAGACCAAGCCGACTGGGGACTTTCAAACGAACAAACCAAACAAGTTGGAAATTTCAGGCATTAAGCGGATGATTAATCGCCGCCAATGCCTAAGCGACACTCAAAACAACATTTACACCCAAAAATCAATGTCTCTCGATCGTTACGTGCAATCAGTGACATTAACAAACGTAAATGTACAGTTAACGACATGATCTGGGATTCTTGCATGACAAATAATAAATGACGCTAATCAGTAACTCTTATTTGGTATGATTGCCCAATTCGCGCTAAGATAATGACGTCGACTGCCTTATTAAGGTATAATATTTGCCATGACAACAATCATCAATGTAATAAATACATGAATGCACAATCTAAGTTGCAATGATAATGCCATATGTTCTACAAAAACCTCTCTAGAGGCATGAAAAAGGTATGCGTACATAGCCATTCAAAAGTTTGATTTATTATCGTTAGATTATGACTTAAGCTTCGGAGGGGCATGTCAAGACCATTTGTCCGAACATTTTTTTGTACAAGGAAATAATTTGTGTGACTTAGTGAAAGCTAGATGACCCTGCATCCGATTGGCATAACACCAAAAGTTATCAAATAAAACTATAGTTTTCTACTCTATCAAACCACTAAAATTGCAATCTCAATAGAAGAGTTTATTGGACATTTGAGTTTATTTTATAGGTGATATCGATTAAAAAAATGTTTAATGATTAAATTGAGATTTATTAAAAAGAGAAAACGGATTTTGTAATTCATATAATTTTTGTACAACTATGTTTAAAAAAATGAATGTTTGTTTTATGGAGGAAATAAAAACATTATGATTTCATTTTAAAAAATAAGCATAGATATTTTAAATATAAAGTATTATATTCCTTTTCTTTTGATCATTATTTTATTTTTTATTTTTGGGTTTTTTAGCCACAGCTATTCGAATCAATTTACAAATCTCTCGGGAGGCAGAGGCGCAGCAGGCCCCAATCGTGCCCTATTGCCCGACCTCTCTTCCCAAGGCTGTAGGACAAAAACCCTCCATTCAAAGACCCCACGAATCAACAATGCCAGCTTCTCCCTCTGGTAAGCATACCTAAAACCCTCCATTACCCCCAATTTCAAAAACCTAACGTTTCAATTCCCCCAATGACTCCTTCATCAGACGCTCGCACCAAATGGAGAAAGAGGAAGCGAGACCCCCATGTCTCCCGCCGTCAGAAGCATGAGGAGGACGAGGAAGATGATGACGACGTCGACGACGAATTGGACGCCGACGCGGATGACGACAACGAGCAACAGCCTCAGCATGGTCCGCAGTCCGGCGCCGTACCCGATCCTGCCCCTTTGATGAGGGAGGTGCTTTCCGATGGCGCCGTTCGAATTTCCGACTTCCCTAGCGTGGTGAAGCACACCGTGAATCGTCCACACTCGTCCGTGCTAGCCATTGTTGGGACGGAGCGGGCGATTCAGTTTGGGGACACTAGGAATCAGCAAAGCCCCATGTTTTTGGAGAATATATCACATGGGCAGCTCCAGGCGTTGTCCGCCGTGCCGGCGGATAGTCCGTCTTTGGCGACGTCGGATCAGGAGAGATCGGATGGAGGTGGTTACGTGGTGGCGCCACCGCAGATCATGGAGGGGCGTGGTGTGATTAAGCGGTTTTGGAATGGTCGGGTTCATGCTGTTCCAATGCACTCAGGTTTTATCTCTTTACAAATTTGGTTTCTCTCTGTACATGGTCTTTATTTATGCCCTAATTTTGTTTAATTCGGTTTTGGCCTCTTCTCTACAAATTCTTTTTTTCGTGCCTATCTCTACATATAAACGAGTAAAATCAATTAAATTTAAAGCAAAACCGTGCAATCGATATATAGATTGGTCAAACCGAGTTCAAATTCAAGAAATCTGGATTAGGTCAAACACACGTCTTTGTTTGTTTGTTTAATTGTGATTTAATTTTGATTTGCTGTTTTTGAACTATTTTTGTGAGCAGATTGGTTTTCGCCTAACACAGTGCACAGATTGGAGAGACAAGTGGTTCCGCATTTTTTCTCTGGAAAGTCTCCAGACCATACGGCAGAGCTATACATGGAATGCAGGAACTTGATTGTTGCCAAGTACATGGAATATCCAGAGAAAAGATTATCGGTTTCTGACTGTAAGGGCCTTGTGGCTGGCATTCAGGAGGAAGACTTGACCCGAATTGTTCGTTTCCTGGATCACTGGGGAATCATTAATTACTGTGCTTCTTCTGTGCCAAATCGTGAGCCTTGGAGTAGCACATCCTACCTAAGGGAGGATTCGAATGGTGAGGTTCATGTGCCATCGGCTGCTTTGAAGTCCATTGATAGTTTGATCAAATTCGACAAGCCCAAATGTAGGCTCAAGGCGGCTGAGGTGTACTCATCCTTGTCATGTAACGGTGACGAGGACTCCGACTTGGACTGCAAAATTCGAGAGAGGTTATCTGATAATCGTTGCAATTATTGCTCTCGACCTCTTCCAATTGGGTATTATCAATCACAGAAGGAGGTGAATTTCATTATTTATTTATTTTCTTATCTCCTTATTTTGTTTCTTTTCATTATTTCATTAATTTGATTATCTTCTCATTGTCTGTCTTTCTTCCTTCCATGCACTATGCACTGAATATTTGGGAGATGATTTTTTTTTAATTTTTTTCAATAAACCATTTGAAATTAGGGAGATCTATTTGATTTTCAGCATATATGATTACCGTGAGATGCATGCACACAAACACATGGAATTCTTTAAATCTGGTCATCTTGAGTTAGTGTGAACTTCAATCAAAAGTTAGGGAGCCTTATATTGGGTGAATATCCTATGACTTTAGCTAGCAAAGGCATAGTATAATTCACTTGCTCAGTGCATTTCATGAGAATTATTGTTTGTGGACTAATGCGAAGGGAATGTGTAATTTACTTGGGCAAGAGTAAAAGACAAGTCATAAGTTTGTTTTTGTGAAGCTCATGATAGTTATGTATTATTCTTGTAAAGCATAGAATTTAATTAAGAGAAAGCTGTAGCCGGAGCTCAATTTCAAGTCAGGTTCTTAAACCTTTGGAAGTGCTTATCATGGCAAAGGGAACCTTATGCATGAAGCACTTGAGATTTTGGATCTATGGATCTTAAGATGTTACCTTTGATCATGGTTTTATTAGTATTTTTTTTTTTAATTTTAAAATTTAAATTTTCTGTATAATTTTTAATTTTTTAATTTTCATATTATTGTTATTATTGTATAAGATTATGGGTTTTTGCTCTATGGAATTTACTTCATATTTAAAGCTTAGGTTTTGTGTTCTTGGTTTTCCACATGCAAAGTATGTCCACACTTTAGGAACTAGAAGCAATGCACATGTTTGCTTGTGTCCTTTATCAATAAATTGACAAAAGTTGGATTATCAAAAAATTAAAAAGAACTATTCATCATCAATTCTTTGCAACTATGACATTGGAATAGACAAGAGGAGGAAGAAGTTGGTTTGTTATGGAATCCAAATCTTTTGAAATCTCAATAAGGGAGGATGGAGAGAAGCTAATAGTTAAGATCTTGGAGAGAAGCAAAGGTGTCTCTTCTTGGATTAGGATAGGGGAGCTGAGTTTGTGTCACCTATTGGAAGGTGTGGAAGCTGATGGGAAGCAGTGCAACAAAGTGTAAGTGGAAAATGGTAGGGAGTTTAGGTTGGAGAGTCGGTTAAATAGGGTAGGGAGGTACATTCTTTGCACGGTTAGTTCTGTGGAGGCTAAGAGATACTCTCTGTTTTTTGCTGAACTAAGGAGTCTACTTAGGGGGTGGTCTATTATCTTGGCTGAAAAGCTTCATCATCTCGGTGTAGTTTCTTCTTTTGAGGCAAGATTGCTACCATTCACAGTCATGTCAAAGTAAGTGGAGATAGGGGGCATTTAAGTGGAGGCGGTGAAAGGTTTTCATGTAGATGCTACAAGAAAAACTCTCATGGTAGGGTGGGGGAAGCTGTTTGGATTTAGGTTGGGACTGAGGAGGTTCAGAGTAGAAAGGAACAGTTGGCGTGCTGTCTGGTTGGGAGGTGGGTTGAGTGTTCAGATCCAGGTCTAGAGTTAAGCTTGCTGAACAGATGGGGGGTTACTAACTGACCACTAAGTAGGGGAGTGAAGATTTTTTTGTTAGGGTAGCCCTTATTTTATTTGACTTTGAGGATAGATTTGATGCTAAAAAGGTGCTCTCAAGAGGCTTAAGAAGGTTTATCGAAAAGGTGTTGCATTTGGATCGGTGGGCTTCAAAGGTAGGATGCTTTTAGAAAGGTGTGCATGCTAAGGGAGTGTGGTTGAGAGTGGTGGGGCTCCTTTTTTACCTTTGGCGTTGGGAGGTTTTAAAAAAGAATGGAGATTGCCATGGAGGCTTTGTTGCAGTGGATGTTGAAATTTCTCGTCTTCATCATTTGCAGTGGGCCAGAGTATTGGTGAGATAAAATGTTTTCACTATTTAGTTATGGTGGAAAGTACCGCCATGGATTTCTCAAGTGGTGTCGAAGGGTGTGACCAGTGGCTTGAAGGTTAGGGGTGAAAGATAGGGTGAAACACGTGTTGGTGAGGGTGTGAGAAGGCAAGGATTGTTGGTGCAAAGGGAAGTAGGGGGCATGTTGTCTTTTGATTGCTAGAGTAGGACGATAGGAAGGGCGACAACTGATGTTCTTGAAAAGGTGCTTGCGAAGGAGTTAGGTAATGATGATAGTGGGAGACCAATTGGTAGTAACAGGGGTTGTTTGGACGTGGTGTGTTTTAAGGATCCTCAAGGGGAGATTGTTTTTGGAAGAGAAGGGTAGGACCTTGAAGATCTAAATAGAGCCTGTCTTCCTAATGGTGTTGTACAGGTCCAATGGAGAAGAAGTTGCTTCTTTTTTTAAAAAATGGGTGTTGTTGCTTGGGTTGGGTCTGGTTGGGCTAAGAGGTTTGGTTGGAGTTTAGGGTTGTGGATGGGTCCTTCGATGTTGGTAGAATGTCTATTATTTCCCAGTGCCGACTCCCTTGTCGTCGGCAAACCATTACCCGCTCCCTCGACGTCGGCAAACCATTACCAACTCCCTCGTCGTTGGCAAACCGTTACCGCCTCCCTAGTCGTTAGAAAACAATTACTGGCTCCCTCGTTGTCGACAAACCGTTACCGCCTCCCTCGTCATCGACAAACTGTTACCGGCGCCCTCGTTGTTAGCAAACCGTTATCGGCTCATTGATGAAAGTCCTTTGAAGGATAGCATGTCTCTCTTTGTTGTGAATTATGTGGAGAGAGTGGAACACTTGGAGGACGCCATAATTGTTTTGGGATTTGCTTCATTTTTTTGTTTCTTTCTTTTTGGGCTTACTGTACGGGAGGAAAATATCGAATATCGGAGCATCTCGACACAATATATGGAAGAGAAATATTGCTTCCACAATATTTATCAATTTATCGTGAATTTCACCTATTTCTCGGGATTTATTAGCATTTTATCTTCAATATATCGCGATAATTTAGGCGGTCAAATGAGGGTCAATGCGGTCAAACTTTTAAAAATGCCTCAAGATTTCCGTCGCGGGGGCTCGAACCCAAGCCAGAAGGTTTAGCTGGCAACGAGCCAACCGTTGGGGCAAGTTTGCCCCTTGATATATAACGTGCACCAAATATATATAAAGTCAAATTCATCATATAGACATAATTTTAAACAAATGTTTTAAAAAACAAATTAATTATAATTATTTTATAATTAAATAATTTTTTTTCATCTATTTGAATACCAAAAATATAAAAATTATCGTGATAATTTTCTTCATAGTGTTTTTAATACCATTACTATATTAATTAAGTATTAAAAATTATACATATATCATCATTTATTTTATATCATTTAATACAATTAAATTAAATGAATTATAATTTTAATATTAAATATATTTTAAAATTAGACATATTATAATCAAATATCACAAATATTATTATGAATAATATTTGATATAATTTAATAATAAATATATACTTATGAAATTTATAGTTTTTTTATTAGCACATACGATATTATTATCAAATATGATAAATCATATTATACATATATCAAATTATTTAATAAAACAATTTTTTTTTTTTTTTTGATAGGAAACCACGCATGAATATATTGATAGAAAAAAATAGTACATAAGGAGGATGAAAAATCCTCCCGCCAAAAGTAAAACTAAACAACACAAAAAAATAACATGACACTACACCGTCCCATTGGAACTGCACACTGCTAGCCAAATTATTTTAATAAAACAATTTAAAAATATCATTATACTTCTAATTACATTTTTATGAAGTTTTTTTTTTATATTTTTATAAATTTTAGGTTTATCGATATTTTTTTGCAAAATATTCGCCGATATATCCGATATATAGGTAAAATCGAAGTACCAATATATCCATGATTATCGATATTTTCATCTTTGCTTTTGATTAGGTTTGTACTTCATGACGAGAACCTCTTATTCTTCTTATGTTTTTATTATTTATTAATACATTTGTTTGTTTTTGATAAAAATAAAAATAAAAATGAAAGCCCTTTTGGAGGAAGTGACTAGATTTCCAGCTTCATTCCTTTTCCCTATCATTCCTATATACAAGCTCTTTTAGAGTGTTTGATTTGGTGGGCATGGAAGTAGGGGGGTATTCGATTTTGTGCTATTTTAAGAACTGTGAAGACGGGTTTGTTTTGCTTTTCATGGGGTGTATGGTCTCCCTTGGAAAAGATGGAGAGGGCTTATGAGAGGAGTTGGGAGTCATCAAGGGGTTGTGGAATGACTTGTGGTGCATTGTAGGTGATTTTAATATCGTCATTAAAATCACCTACAATGCACCACGGGTCATTCCACAACCCATGGAGTATCTTGGGTGTTTCCTTTTTTCGGTAAAGGAAACCTTTTTAGGGTGGAGGGGCTCTTTTGTGGGTAAGAAGAGGAAGAAGGTGTGGCAAGTGGGATCGTTATGCTTGTTTTGGGTCATTTGGAAGGCAAGGAATAAAATTGCTTTTGAAAATAACGTGCTTTCCATCTATAAGCTGAAAGCTTCTTTTGTGTATTTACTTTGGTCGGAAGCCAAATTGTGGATGAAAGATGGTTCTTCGACCTTAATAGATTTTGTAGATTGGGTGGGTTCACGATGAGGAGAAGGTTTTTTGTTTTTCCTTGTTTTGGGTCCAATTGTAAGGGGGTGAGTGTCTCTATACTGTATTTCTGTAGGTTGCTATTTTAGCGTCTCTTTGCAATACAATTCTTTTGCTTATTGATCCAAAAAAAAAAATATCGTCAAATTTCTAAGGGTGTGAAGTGGTGTTAGTAGACCATGCCATGAGAAGATTTTTAGAAGTCATTGAGGGCCTTTAGTTGAGAGACCTTCCTTTGCTTAGGGGGCTTTTTACTTGGAGTGGGAGCTTAAATAATTAGTCCTAGTTGAGATTAGACCATTTTTTGGTATCAAAGGGGGTGAGAAGGCCATTTCAGTGGAATAATGCAATGTATCTTGCTTAGACCAATGTCAAATCATTCGCCAATTTTGTTGGATGGGGTGGTTTGAGGAGAAGCTCTACTCCCTTTAGATTCAAAATGGGTAGGGCCTTTCTTTTTGAAAGAGACCTTTCCATCACTCTTTAGAATTGCATGTGCTAAAAATGCTAGAGGAGTTGTTGGTCTTTTTTTGTGCATGTGTGTGTGTGTGTGAGAGAGAGAGAGAGAGGTGGGGAGGCTAAAGGATTCATGCTCTAACTTTCATATGCATTTCCAAGATTGGGAATTAGAGAAGGAGGGGTAGTTTATGGCGTGCATTCCTGAAGTGAGCTTGTATGGAGAAGGGGAGGATAGCCTTTTATGGAGGGAGGGGAAGGGTGGGAAATTCTAGGCAAGATCGTACTTTAACTCCTTGTGGGACTTTAGAACATTTCCTTGCTAACAATGTATAGGGTGCTGGTGCTCCTTTGAGGGCATGCTTGTTGCTTAGGATGATGTGGGGAAAGCTTTTTTACCTGTCGACAACCTGATGAGGAGGGGCTTGTTAAATGGCGAGTAAATGTTTTCTTTGCAAGTCTAGTGAATAAACAAATCATATTCTAATTCACTATGATAGAGCCCAGTTGCTAAGGGACTTTTTATTGACCATTTTTGGAATGCAATGGGACTTTTTATTGACCATTTTTGGAATGCAATGGGCCTTTTTAGAGTCAGTTGAGGAACTTCTTATGGATGCAGTTTAGGGTTTGGATAAGCAGTGAAGGAACGTGTGACAAATAGCTCCCATTTGCTTGTTTTGTTGCATTTGGAGAGAGAGCATAATAGTCAGACTTCAGAAGGAGCTTTGGAATCAAAATTGAAGGAGGCCTTTATCAAATCTCCCTTATGGAGTGGTCAAGGATGCACACCATGAGGGATGATGAATTGCTCATTATTGGATTTTTTTGCTAGTTTAAATTGGGTTTAAGTGTCTTTTTGTTGCTGCTGTTGGTGCAGCTAGGTGTTTTTTTTTTTTTTAAATCTTTTCTTTTGTTGATTCTTGCATACTCTTTGTGCAGAAAGGGTGCACCTTGAACAACTCTAGTGTAAATTGGTTTGATGGTTGTACCTAAAAAGACTTGATCCATTTATACATACTATCTAAAGCTTTGTAGCTCTGAAATGAGTAGTGTGTTAAACCTGGAACTTGATTTCGTTGAACAGGTCGATGTAATGCTATGCACAGATTGCTTCTATGAAGGGAGGTTTGTAACTGGTCATTCAAGTATAGATTTTATACGGTTGGATTCCACAAAAGATTATGGTGACGTTGATAGCGAAAGTTGGAGTGATCAGGAGACTTTACTCCTGCTTGAAGCAATGGAATCTTATAATGAGAACTGGAATGACATTGCAGAGCATGTTGGTACCAAGTCAAAAGCACAATGCATCCTTCATTTTATTCGTATGCCCATGGAGGATGGCCTACTTGAGAATATTGAAGTTCCAAGCATGCCAACTTTATCTAATTCTTTGAATAAAGTTGATCAGGAAAGATCACATTCAAATTCAAATGGGAATTTAGCAGGTGATTATACGCTCTTATAGTTTCTTCCCTTTACATAACAATGACGTATCTATAACATTTCATATCTGCATTTCTCTTTCATTCCAGGATCTTGTCTCCCTGGCCTTGATTCTTATAGTAGGCTCCCTTTTGCAAATTCTGGAAATCCAGTTATGTCCATGGTATGTGATTATACTATCCTATACTATACGTGGTTTTGGATTTAATAGTATTTTACTTAGAGCATTTGAGTGTTAATACACTGTTTGAAGTGATTTAATTGCCAAAAATAATCTAATTTGTTATTGGTTAAAGATGGTTTTCATTAATGAAGCTCTCCACATGCTCAATAAGAGCTTGATATGATGATCCAGCTTCTTTTTCTTTTGTGTACTTATTATACATCTCTCTCTCTCTCTCTCTCTCTCTCTAGTTTCTGGAGCTCTAAGAATTAGACAAATGCAAAGAGATTTTCAATATGCTGGCAAGGGCGGGGCAACAATATTATGTTGTCAATTGGAGTAAAGTTTGTGAACTTGAGAAGTCTGGGGCCCTAGAATTTAGGTGTCCCTTGATGTGGCTTTGCTTGTCAAGTAGTTTTTGAAGTTTGGGAATGAGGTGAGAGGCATTGCAGGAGTCATTGTGGCAAAATATAGATTCTATAAGAATGGTTGGCTTGGCTCCATCAATGGAACAGTATTCAAGGGTTCGATTAATTGAAGTAGGGTTCAACTAAACCAGGCCGAGTTTTCACCCCAGTCCAAAATTCCCTATTCAATTTAAAACCTCAGGGCCTAAACAAAAATATTTTGAGTTTTAAGTTAACTTAGCAATGGTCCTAATGTTATTTTTGGAACCAAAAGTTGAGTTAAATTTCTTTAAAAGATATCTAAGTGAATATCTTTGATAGGCAGAAGAGAACAGTATTTAATGGACACCTAAACAATGGGGGCACTTAGATGATTAAATCTCTTGGAAAGGCTTTGCTAGGAATGGTACTTAATTAAAATTTTGGTGAATCCTCTTCAAATGCAGTGTTACTGCTCTCTTCATAATCTTTAGTCTTAATGGATTGGAACAGAGGATGCACATTGGCGCTATAGTACAATTTAATCCTTTGTGTAAAATGCCAATTTTCATAATTTTTGACTCATAAACACCTAACATGATTCTTTGGTGAGTGTAAGGTTGGGTCTGGAGCAGGTGATGTGAAGAGATGGTCTTTTAGTCAAATCTAGGGTTTTGTTTTTTAATAAGAGAGCTGAATTTGGAGTACTTATGATAAGATAATTTCTCCCCTTGTTCCAAAAGAAGTGATCAATTTCTCATGAATTGCACTTTTGGAAATCTCTGGTCCCACTGAAAGCTTTTTTTATTTATTTTTTATTTTTATGTGTTTGGTGGTGCATCTATGACAAGTGCCTTCCTAGTGTTAGTTTTTGTTGCAAGATGTCATTCTTTTGAACCATTTGGGGATAACATATGCACCATATCACCATAATTCTCACTTTGAGCTGGTCCTGCTCATGTAAATTTTGCCCAATATACATTAAAATGGTTTTTCATGCTAGTCAAAGTTGATTGAAAGTTATATCAAACATTGTTGAATGAGAGAGAACATCAAATTTTGATGGGCATGTGTGATCAAATATTGTGGTATTTTAGGATAAATTTTTTGTTGTTAAACCAATATTGGGTCTTCTATTATGCAGTAACACACATATTTTGGGATTCATGCAACATTAACTAAAATTGGGGTGGGCTAAATGAACTTTTCAATATACTGAAGAAGACACATTATCTCTTCCATCTCTCCTGCATGTTTGCCTCTCATTTTTTCTAAAGACGGTTATAGTCGTTATAAGAAAACTGTTAGAGCATGATATACATTTTGGGCTAAATCCAATCAGCTTAAGCTTTAAGTAAAGTTGGTAATTCAACATGATATCAAAGCTCAATTTAGTTAGAAGGCCCAGGTTCAAGTTGTTCCCTGATTTGTCTAATTATTTGTGATCACAAATGTGTGATTTGTTTGCAACTATTGCCTCCCACAGTTGTTTAGGCGAATGTTTGAGTAGCTTAAACTTTTAAGAAAGTTGTTAGTTCAATGGCTACCTTATTCATAATTAATTCTAGACAGTACATTACCTTATTGCTTGGATAAATCAACATTAATTCCCAAGTCTGTTATTGACAAAATGTGTCCTCCTTTGTCATTTGAGCAAGCCTAAATCAATTTCTTTAGCTAGTGCTTGATACACTAAAAGAAGGTAAAAGCAAGCAGGGATTTGGGGGGAGACTTTTCTAAAAGGAGAGAAAATCTTGGGTGCAAATGCTCTATACTCTTTTTTGTTTTGTTTATATTTTGCAACAGCTGCTGGTATTTTGTTTAAAAAGATACTACAAGTTCTGGAATTTGAAGAGTAAGTTGGAGGATCTCAGGTGCACTTCAGCACTTAGTTCTTAAAGTGACATTTAGTATAATGAAGGATTACTTTTCTATCAGCACTGTGAGCTGAGTAAAGAATCTCTTCTGGAGATCTTGGTCTAGGGGTCCGTTGGACTCAGTTATGTCATCCTCCCAGGTGCTTTATGATAATAAATTCTTATTCACTTGATTTTGCTGTGTGGAGAGAGGTCTGCAGGGGTAGTAGACCTTAAGTTGAGGCTTCCTCAGTTTGGGAGCCTGCTCACTTAAGGAGTCTAAAACTTAATTTTGATGGATGGTCTTATGCAATTCGAGCCACACAGAGATTCTGGGATCATCAAAGGTTGCAGTGGTAGTGTAATTAAGGCTTACTCCCTTGAGGAATCTAAAACTTAATTTTGGCAGCTGGTCTTTATGTAATTTAAGCCACATGGTGATTCTGGGATGCATTAGAGGTTGCAGTTGCAGTGTGATTTAGCTTACACGAAACCTGTAGGATCTAGGCTGGCTATAAAGGTAGACATTCTATCTTTAATGGGAAGGTTTGTCAGAGGTGATGTCTCTGGGTATCAGTAGACTTCTTGTGGGAGGAGATGCAACAATTATCATTATTCTGTTTCTCTAGGGAGGAGGGGTGCTTGGAAAGGAGATATTTGAATTTGAAGAATTTAGGTTTTTCCTGGAGAGATCTAGAATTTCATTTTACTGGAGGTCTAAATGTGCTAACCAGGTAGTAGATCAGTTGGTAAAGGATGGAGCCTCCATGTTAGAGGGTTTTTTAGGGGACTCCTTCCCTCTGAGTGATTGTAGAGTATAAAAGGCTTTCGGAGTTCTTCAGAGGGCTGCTTCTTTATGTCTGTTTTGGATGATTGGATGGAAAGAAATAGGAGGCCATTTGCAAATACTAAGTGTTGGATCAAACAATCAAATCTCCCCTTATATGTATTTTTTTGTATTGGGCTCGAGATTAGTGTGTGCATAGATGGCTATTCCTTAACCATGATAGACTTTGTAGATTGGTTGGGCTCCAAGTGGGGAGATGAAGGTTGTTTTTTGTTCTTTCTCTTCCTTTTTGCTTGTTTGTTGGCACCTCTTTTATAGGTCAGGTGTATTTTGGTGTGCCATTTTTCAGATGCTTTTAATATATTTTCTCATTTTGCTTGTCAAAAAAAAAAAAAGAGAAGCTTTGGGAGTTCTTATATTCTTTGATTTCTACTTTTCCTTCTTCATTTGCTGAAGGATAGCTGACCACTGTATTTTCTTTCTTCTTTTGATTTATGAAATGTTTGTTTCATATTAAAAAGGAAATATAATTAGGGAAGTTGCTTGCCATTTAATAATGGTATGGGGTCCTAGGTTCAAGGAAGTTAATCCTTGTATGATTAGAAAAATCGATTTGTGACGGTGTATTATTTTGCCTATTGGGAGTATTGACAGCTAACCCTATTAAACCAAACAAGAAGGAAGAAGCTTTTCTTTAAAGAATCTTAAACTCATGAAAATTGATGAGGCATCAGAATCTAATTAGTATATAATGGGCAATCCTCTTCCCCTATTAAAGCACACATGCATACACCACAAACCAAAATGGAAAAAGTATAAGTTGCCTGCTAAAAAATAGAACCTATATATATATATATATATATATATATATATATATATATAATGGACAATCCTGCTATTGAGATTTTTCTAATAAAAAATATCCTACTATTATTGCAAATTGATATGAGGCATATGGCCTCCTCAACTGGGAGATGTGACAAGTGTAAACTAAACGAGGAGAATATATATATTTAAAAGAAGTATGAACCAAGGAAATTCAGTAATGGTATCAGTATCTAATTGATTTAGAAAGGAAAATTTGGTTACTGCAGGAACCAGGGCAGTTTAGGCTTACTCATTGCTCTATCAGCCTTTGAAACAATCTCGTTTAAAGAAGTGTATCTTGAGTTTGTCATTTAACCAATAAATGGTATACTCTATGAACCTTAAAGATAAGACTTCATTTCCAAAGAAACTTGTAGAGCATGATTGCCAGGGATGTGACTAATGTGAGGGAGAGAGAGGGGATTTCAAACTTGATGAGCCTTTGTGATCAACTCTTGTGGTATGTTATAACATGATTTGGTTCTCGACCCTTATGGGTTTTCTATCAGATAATGGTACATGTATCTTGAGATTTATGCAATATTGCCTAATTTCGTAATATACTAGAGAAGGGAGGTGCTTCATAGCAAATCCTTCTAAGGGTTTTCCATCTTCTTTTGGCTTGTACAACACCTTGTTCTTGATTGCATGCCAAATGGTTCCCGAAATCTGATTTTTCTTGCTATTTAGTTGATCATAATTAGTCCTAGACCATCAAATAATCTAATTGATTTATTTCTTTAATTAAAGTCCTGGACCATCAACAATATTAAAGTCCTGGCTATGTGGCTGACAAAAATTATCCTCTTTTGCCATTTGGGCTAACCTAGATTCATTTTTTTAATTAGCTTGTGAGACACTAAAAAGAAGGTAGAAGCAAACATGTTTTTGGGGGAAGGGGAGACTATTCAAAACAAGGAGAAAAAAGATCTTGGTTGCATGGTCCACTAGATCTTCCTTCTTTCTCTTCTTCCCTTCTTTTTGGGAACTGCTGTTGAGATTTTGTTTTAAAAAAAGAGATTAATTTCCAGAATTTTGGAGGTTAAGGTGATGTGTGATCTTAGGTTAGGCCTTAGGTTGAGGCTTCAGTAGTTTGGGAGCTCTCTCCCTGGAGGTGTGTAAGCTTAATTTTGATGGCTGGTCTTTGTGAAATCCAGGCTAGACGGGGATTGTGGGTTTCATCGGAGATTGCAATAGCTATGCACGATAAGGTTGACTCAAAACCTATAGCTTCTTGGGTGGCTATAAAAGTATAGATTGAGCTTTTATTGGAAGGTCTATGGGAGGTGAAGTCTCTGGGTATTAATAGACTTCTTGTTGAACTGGATGCAACTATTTCATTTCTTGTGCGTCTCTGGGAGCAGGGTGCCTGAAAATCGAATTTTTGGATGTGCAAAATGTTGGATCTTTCTGGAGAGATGGGAGTTTCTTTTTACTGGAGGCCTAGATCAACCAAACAGGCAGTGGAATGGTTTGTAAAGCATGGAGCTTCTATGTTGTAGGTTTTTGTAGGGGACTTCTCTTCCCCTTTGGTGATTGTAGAGTGTAGTAGGCTATGGGAGCTTCTTTATTCTTTCATTTTCTTCTCCTTTTGTTGGAGTGCTGATCCTTGTAATTTTTTTTCCTCCTTTTTGATTAATAATATATATATATATATATATATATATATATATATATATATATATATATATATATATATATATATATTTTTTTTTTTCTGGTGAAAAATAAGTAAATAAGACAATATACATTAGGCTATGTTAATTGCATGTAATGCTTGAGTACCAGATGGAAATTTGATCTAATTGTTGGATGTAGGAAATCTAATCCTAATATAATTAGCAAATTTATCTAGGGGGTGTGTATGTCTTTGCTAACTGGGACTAGCAACAACTGACAAGTTAAAGAGTACAAGAAGGAAAAACCATTTTTTAAAAAGAAAAATCTTAATTTTAATTGTTTTTTATGTTTTTCTGGAAGAATTGTGTACAACTGAAAGTTGAGTGAGCTTCAGTATTTAACTAATTTAGAATGGACAATCCAGTTAGAGCTGACAAGGAAGTTTAAATTTTGGGATGTTGATCCTAGAATTATTAGCAAATTGATATGAGGAAGGTGTATCACCCCACCAGCTGGGACCGATTTACAACTTTTAAAGGGAATGAGAATGAAATTTATTTGAAAGAAGTCATTCTCATTTAACCATATAATGTTCTGATTAGAGAGAGACCAATCATCTTATAGGGCTTGATTGCAGGGCTGTGAAAGGGAGTGGGGGAGGGAGGGCGGGAATCTAATTTAGCCACAGTGAAATTCTTCTCTTAAAAGCAATCTCCTTTAGTCATTATTCATTAAAATTTTCAAAGAGCACACTTGAGTTTTTATTCATTAAAATTGCATTACCTTAAAATTTTACACTTGAACAAATTCATGAAGAGAAGTCAACAATTTCTTAAAAGATCAATTTTTTTGCTTATATTTCTAATATTTTAATTGGAATTTTTAGAAAACAGAATCAGTATGCTTTTACCATCTTATAATATTTTGACAATGATTGATGGAAAAACCGAACAATTAGTATGGATGCAATTTATGGAAAATGCAAATCATACTGGGTTCTGAAGCTGATGATTGTGTGCTATCTTTGGGCTTTAGTTTGACAGGCTCTGCAGCCTGGCAGATGACACACTTAGTTGTTCTCTCTCTCATTCTGTGGGTAACTTGAGTTCTTACAGATCTAATTTGTGGATAACTTTCTAGGTTGCCTTTCTAGCCACCGCTGTTGGACCACGAGTTGCCGCAGCCTGTGCCCATGCATCCTTGATAGCATTGTCTGAGGAAAACGCTTTAGCTGCTGCTTCTGGATTCATCATACCGCCGGAAGGATCTGGACATGGAAATAGGTAATGTATTCTTTCTTTTAACTCACTACTTGACATACATGTTGCCCTTTGTTTATGTTATTTTTTTTTTCTTTATGGTATGAAGATGGTTTCCAAGAGACTCATCATGGAGGTGGAAGTTAGGGGCCTGTTTGGCAATTGTTTTGGAAGACAATTTTATCTTTTCTAGAACAAAAAAAGAAAAAAAGAAAGGAAAACACATTTGACAACCAGGAAACAAAAAACAGTTTTCTGTTTTTAAAAACAAAAAATATGTTATTTTTAAAGAATGTTTTTTAGTTGTTTTCGATTATTTTCACTTTTTTTCTACAGGCTGTTTTAAAAAATAATTATACAAATATGTAGAATGGTTAAAAATGAAATTACTATATATGAAAGTTATTTTTAAAAGATGTTTAAAAACATAGAAAACAAATTTAAAAAATTTAATGTTCCCAAACATACCTTTGTTTTATAAAATATTAAAGAACAATTTTAAAAAACTGTTTTTCATAACTGTTTTAAAAAACAGTTACCAAACAAGGCCTAGATTCCCTTTTTTTTTTCTATGTAGTGGTCAGTATATATTGCTAATGCCCTTTTATCCTTCAACAGGAGTGTTATCATTTTCTAATGATTCATCATTCGGATGGAGGTTATAGTTTCTTTTCTACTAGTGTTTCTCTTCTGCCAGTTTGAATTATGGCTTGTGTTCTACTTGTAATAATGAGTATGGCCATGGCTTGAGAAACTGAGTAGGAGGTTTTTTGATCAGGAAATGCTGCATAGTGTAATTGTTAATTTATAAACTATAGAAAACAAATTAATTTTTTCCCCTCACTCATGAAGGATGAAAGAAGGTGGTCCACATGGAGAGCTGACAAATTCAAGTCAGCACCAAGGTAGTCCATTGATTCTATATTTTTTCTTTTTATATTTTTTGTGGTTTCTGTTAAAATATCTCTGAAATAAACTTCAGATGGAAACATAGCAATACAAGGTTCATGGGGTCAAAATGATGCAGAGGTTGCTTCATTACCTGTTGAAAAAGTTAGAGCTGCTGCAAAAGCTGGTCTTGCTGCTGCAGCGATGAAGGCAAAACTGTTTGCTGATCATGAAGAAAGGGAAATTCAGAGGCTTTCTGCCAATATTATTAATCATCAGGTAAAGTTGTAGAGTTGCTACTCCTTTCAATTATGATTTCTCTTGGATTACTTTTGTTGCCTCTCAAATGTGGTTTTTGGCATGATCGGTTTGATTTATACAGAATAACTTGAAGCTTTGTCTGACCATGTTTATTGACACAGTTGAAGAGATTAGAGCTGAAGCTGAAGCAATTTGCAGAAGTGGAAACCTTGTTGATGAAAGAATGTGAACAGGTGGAGAGGGCAAGACAAAGGTTTGCGGCTGAGCGAGCCCGCATTATATCGACCCGGTTTGGACCAACCGGAGTCACTTCACCTATGAATCTTCCAGGTGTTGCTCCTGCTTTGGTTAGTAACAACACTGGCAACAATAGGCAACAAATCATATCAGCCTCACCTTCACAGCCAAGCATTTCTGGGTACGGTAATAACCAACAAATGCATCCACACATGTCGTTCATGCCGCGGCAGCCAATGTTTTCATTTGGACCACGCCTGCCCCTTGCAGCCATACAGCCATCCTCATCAACTCCTTCTCCAAATGCCATGTTTAACAATTCGGGTAGTTCACAGCCTACTCTCAATCATCCAATGATGAGGCCTGTATCAGGGACTAGCTCTGGTTTAGGTTGAGAATTAGGCAGGCAAATTCGGGATTTTGGTTTAATTCAATTAGAAGGAAATATGACACAGAATGACAGTGAAAAGTTTTCATCTGTCATGCCTCACTTGGTTTTCATCTGGAGGGAAGCCATTGGCGCCAGGTTGTTGGACTTCCTCTCAGTCACAGTTTGAGGATGCAGCTGGATTGGTTGCATAAAGAACAAAGTATGTCAATCAAGGGAGGCTCGATTTATTAGCAGGTTCATTTAAAATACTTTTAATTTTAATTCCCAATTTTATTTTTCTTACTGCAGTGGTGGTCTTTATAAATTAAGATGATGAAGAACTTGAACAGGATGCTAAAGATGTTTCAGTCTTTGCTGTACAGATGATATGAATATGCAGGGAATTAGGGCAGTTAAAATGCTTTATTTTGGGGCTTTACTCATCATAATATCAGTATTTCTTTTCTTAGGATGCAGGTTAGTTTGGGTGTCTTCTGATGCAACTTCAAGATTTCTGAATGCCCATCTCCTTCCCCATTCCCCCTACCAGCCAAGCATTAGTGCTTGGGAATGTGTCTTCAACCGGATGCTGAGTTTGCTCCCAAAATAGGGTATTTGGAACCATATATATTCAAAGGTGATTGTTACAAGTTAGAGGAAAGTTTCGTTTGTCTTTTATTTTTATTTATTTTTTATTTCTTTTGCTAATTGGGTTTTAAAAGAGGCATCTCATAAATGCTTTTTTCTAGCCTTGTTATAAACCGGTAGTTCTTACGTGTCTTTTTTTTGAAAAAAAATGTTTTTTATGCTTATCTTTTAGAGGCAAAATGCATCCTACAGAAATTCTAGTTTCCCTCTCTATTGGTCAAGGGGCAGATGAGGAGATTAGAGTCACAAAATACAGGGAGACCTTGAGTTTTGCAGTTCTTCAATGGTTAAGAGTTGTACCCAAATAGGGTGTGAGAGTGAGCAAGAGAGTCAAATTGAAATGGGGGATAGGCTCAAAGGGAGAAAGCTCTCCAAAGAGGGTGCGAGGATGAGAACTATAAAACTGCTGCTTGGATGCGGTATCTACTTTAGAAGGGACGGTTCTTTTATTTTATTTTATATTTTTTGGAGCCATACACCTGTGGAGTTTTTTCTTTTTCTTCCCCTCAAAGCTCCTTTACTACGAGTAAAACGCATGCCAACCGGTAACTTGATTGTTTCAAAATTCATGTTGCGTTCTGAGTTTCAAAAGAAGAGCTGAAGTGCGAGGGATGGTAAGAGCGTGTTGGACAGTGTTTTTGTTTGAAACTCTTTTTAATTGATGTGCTTTCCGAATGAGCGCTTTTGGGAAAGTCAACTGTTGCTTCTTTGACAAATATTACGAGTGAATTTTTTCTGACCTTTTTAAAATAATTTCTAAATTTAATCACAAGTGTGGTTTTTCTTCAAAAGCATTATATATATATGAAGTGTATTTTAAAAGCACTCCAGAATGAATTCTAAATGATTGTAATAAGATGGTTATAATCTCAACGTACGCATTTGAAACCTAGGGTGTATTTGTAAGTACACTCAGATTAATCTGTCTCCTTTTGGAAAGTTCAACATATGTATCTCTAGTGTTCCACGTGTTGCTCATTTATTGGCTAGACCGGTAACCGCGGACAACTGAAAATATTACTCATTTAGATTTATGTTAACAAACAAATCTTACTTTATTCAGATAAATGATTTTTAAATATTATTTATTATTTATTATATATTGATTTATTTAAAAATTCACATATGTACCACAGTGATTTACGAGATATGGAAGAACTTTATATCAAATGATTCACAATATTTTATAATTTTGCACTATAAATTATTCGTAAAAAATAATTTTATTCATGAATAAAGTGAAATAAAAAAAGAAAAGATAGATTAGATGAAGCATTAACAAATAAATTTACTTTTCAAAAAAATAATTTTTAAGAAAAATTATTTTTGTTGGATCAAAATATTAATTAAAAGATTTATTTATCAAGACTATTTTATTTAACTACTTACGCAAATGATCCTTTTGTTTTGGGCTATTAAACATAGAAATTCCTCAAAGTTGCCTCCATATGAAAGCCAGAGTCTCATTTTAAAAACCAAATTCTGAGTTGAACACCCGAGTGTTCTAGATGTATGTGGAAAATATTGAATATTACCTTCTTAACAAAGCATTAATACAAACAAGTGCTTGTGACCAAAAAAAGAAATCCTATTTCTCATTCTCCTCTAAAATCGCATTACGAATTAAACTCGTCAAAGCAAGCATCCCAAAATCGTAGGATAAACTCAAAGCACAAAAGAAATTCACAAATACTGAATCGTACTTACATCAGGCACAATAATTTTATCAGATTTGGGATTCTCGACGAGTGGTGCATTTGATAAACTTCCATTTTTGGTGCTTGCAGTGAACTGTGGTTGCACCAATGTGGTGTGGGAAGGGTATAAATAATATTTATTTTTATTTTATTTTATTAGTCTTATATTTTTGGGAAGAGTCCTATTGAGAATTATTTTTATTTTATTTTATTCTATTAGTTTTATATTTTTGGGAAGAGTTGTATTGAGATTATTCTAGTGGAGTCCTATTCCATTTATATGTAGAATCCCCTTCCGCTTTGAGTCATGTTCTGATTATAAGTAGATTTCCATTGAGACTGTGTTAGTGACCTATAAAAGCAGGTCACCCCCCACTCTAGAATAACAATATTTTCAGAGAATTTTTTAGAGAGTTTTTTAGAAAGTCTTTTCATAGATCTATCTAGAGGAATATTTTTCAAAAAACTGAGTTGTAAACATCTCGCTTAAAAGTGTACCTAAGGCGAGATTTGACTGTTGAATCCTGGAGGTAGACCATTGGTACCCTAGTGCACCGAGTTCGTTTTCGAGGAGGGTGGATCTATTTCAAGGATAGTGCTTATCACGCCTTAGCCGATAAGTTTTTTTTTTTTCTTATTAATTATGTTCTTTGTTTGTGTCTTTTGAGTTAGTCATTTGTTTTCATACCCTTAAATCCCAACAATTTTTAATGAGGTAGTCTGTTAGACAACCGCATGATCACCTAGGCCAGGGAGGATCTGACGTCCTAGAACGATCCTCTAGCGTGTGCTGACCCAAAAATCATCAAACTGTCAATTGTAGGAAGAGTGTAAATAATTTTTATTTTTATTTTATTCTATTAGTCTTATATTTTTGGGAAGAGTCCTATTGAGAATTATTTTTATTTTATTTTATTATATTAGTATTATATTTTTGGGAAGAGTCTTATTGGGATTGTGCTAATAGAGTCCCATTCCATTTATAAGTAGAATCCCCTTTCACTTTGAGTCATGTTCTGATTACAAGTAGATTCCCATTGGAACTGTGTTAGTGGCTTATAAAAGCAGATCACCCCTCACTCTCTATATATGAATACCAATTTTTTCAGAGAATTTTTTGGAGAGTTTTTCAGAAAGCCTTTTCATACATCTATTATGAGGAATTTTTTCAAAAAACCAAGTTGTACACATCTCACTTACAGAGTGCACTCAAGGTGAGATCTAGTTGTTGAATCCTGGTATGCTCTCTCTCAGGTCAATCCAACTAGCGGGTAAAAAATGGAATTTTTCTTAAAAAAAAAGAGTCAGCCAAAAAAAGAGTTGTGCCTGCTCGGAGAGATCTAGTTTCAGTTTCAGTTGCTATCCATCCTGTTGAAGTAGCTTTCGATCAGCCATAGCCAATAGGGGGGGTGAATCCAGTCCCGTAGCTTTTGGCGAGTTTTTCAGTCTTAGTTCCCATCCATGTCGGTGAAGAATGCTAAGCCCATGGTAGCAGTAGCTCCTCCAGTGTCAACAGGGGAGGGCGCTATAGATAAGAGATCTTTTTATTTCCCTGGTATAGTGATATAATGGAATAGTAAATAGAATAGGCAATAGTCAATAGATTTGCAAGTAGTTTCTATTCAAATAGAATACTATAAATACAATCTTGCATATTCATTTTATTACTGAAAGCTTTATGTGTTAAGCACAAGGCCTAGGACTGAGGACGCAAGGCAAGGGATAACTACGTTTTACAAAAGGAAAAATAAACCCAAGATTGTAATTGTGATCAAGGTGACAAGCTATTCCCTTGAGCCTATCAAAAATTGTATAAAAATAGCAGCCTATCCAATTTATGTGGGAATGACTTTCCAGCCAGCATTCTCCTTGTCCCTTGGGAAAAAGCTTAGAAAAGTGGATTCACAGGCTAGCCAATATAAGAAACTCTTTCTTTTTTTCGAGATCCAGCCGGGATGAGTAGGAATTTTAGCCAGTAAAATCAATCTCCTTGTGAGCTAGTTCCAATTGTAGTTCTTTTCCTTGAAAGCCTTGGAAGTAAGTAGTCTATTAGGGAAGTGGGGATTTTATTAGTCAATCCAGTATCTTTACCTCTGTCTAGTGTCCATCCCTCCCTCTGAAAGAGAGTATAAAAACCTCTTTCTTTCCTCCATCTAAGGCCAGTCATTTTCCTTCTCTGCGGTTGCTTAGGGTGAGTGCTAATTCCTTCCAATTGCAGTCCTTCGAGGATTGCTTCCTGGTCTGGTATATGAAAGCAAAGAAAAATTCCTTAGGAGACAGGTATCGATGCTTGCCAGCAGGAGAAAGATCACTAGGTTCAGTCTCTGCAATAGGGTTCCCTAGGTACAGTTAGTTTTCTTGAAATCCAGCAGGGATAGTGGCTTCCTTTTCTAGGGCAAAACAAAAGCAGGTTAGGCTATCCGATTTGTTCTTTTTTTTTTTCCAGCTTTTTTGGAGTGAAAATAAGGAGTGCCTGGCCATCTAAAGTGCCAGTCTAAGTTTCCCAGATCTAGTTGTTGAATCCTGGAGGTAGACCATTGGTATCCTAGTGCATCGAGTTCGTCTTCGAGGATGGTGGATCTATTTCAAGGACAATACTTGTCATGCCTCAACCCGATAACTTTTTTTTCTTATTAATTATGTTATTTGTTTGTGTCTTTTGGGCTAGTTATTTGTTTCCATACCTTTAAATCCCAACAATATTGAAATATATCCAAATGGAAGCTTCTCTAGTTCACACCCGTCTTGACACCTCTAAAATTGATCACTTCAATGAAACATTCTTTAAGAGATGACAAAAAAGAGTTTTCTTTGCAATTGATGTAGTGAACTTGGGACACATTTTGATTGACCCAAAACCAGAAGATGGTTCTCATCTGTTAGCAACCTGAGAAATTGGAAATAAATAAGTCAGACATGCTATTCTGAGTACCCTTTCTAATGAACTTTTTGATATTTATAGTCAATTTAAAGTTGCAAAAGAAATTTTGGATGTAATGAATAAAAAATATATTTTGGAAGATGCAAGAACTTAGAAATATGTCATAGGGAATTTTAAAATTTTCCAAATGACCGAGGATAGAGATGTATCATCTCAAATTCATGACTACCACTTGTTGATTAATGACTTAGCTATTGAAGACATTAAATTACCCGAACCTTTTGTGTCTTGTTATTTAATAGAGACTCTTTCAGAGTCTTGGAAAGACTACAAAAATAACATGAAACATAAAATGAAACAGATGTCCTTAGAGGACGTCATAATCCATATTAGGATTGAGGAACAAAACCGAAATAGAGACAATTTTGAGAAAGCTAAGGAATTGTCTTCTAAGGCTAATGTAGTAGAAGAAAAACCCAAACCCAAAAACAATAGGTCCAGAAATCAAAACTCTAGGACCAAGCCTAATGCATCAAACAAGGTTTGTAACCCAACTATTAAAAAAAAAAAAAAATAGGAGTAAGGATCTTGTTTGACTCTGATAAAATAGTTTTAACCAAGAATGATGCATTTGTAGGGAAGAGCTATTGTAATCAGGGTTTATTTATGTTGAATGTTTATGATATTATCAATAATAATGCATCTTTTTCTTCTGCTTACATAATTGATTCTTGTGATATTTGGTGTGGTAGACTAGGACATGTGAACTTTTCATATATGAAGAAAATGGTTGAATTGAGTTTAATCCCTAAACTGTCCTTAGAAAACCATAGAAAATGTGAATTTTATGTAGAATCATTTACCATCTCTAGTCATTGTATTTTTTTAGGTCTCCTAAGTCACTGTGTATTAAACTTAGTAGATCCCATTCTCTTTCAACTAATTTGCAAGATTTCTTTGTGGTTTTAGATTCTACACAAGATTCACATTTTCTATGGTTTTCTAAGGATAGTTTAGGGATTAAACTCAATTCAATCATTTTTTTCATATATGAAAAGTTTACATGTCCTAGTCTACCATGCCAAATATCACAAGAATCAACCATGTAAGCAGAAGAAGAAAATGCATTATTATTGATAATATTGGAAACATTCAACATAAATAAACCCTGATTACAATAGCCTTTTTCCCACAATTGCATCATTCTTGGTTAAAACTATTTTATCAGAGTTAAACAAGATCCTTACTCCTATTTTTTTTTTTTTTTTTTTAATAGTTGGGTTCTAGACCTTGTTTGATGCATTGGCCTTGGTCCTAGAGTTTTGTTTTTTGGACTTATTGTTTTTGGGTTTGAGTTTTTCTTCTGCTACATTAGTCTTAGAAGACAATTTCTTAGCTTTCTCAAAATTGTCCCTATTTTGGTTTTGTTCCTCTATCATAATATGTATTATGACATCCTTCAGGGACATTTGTTTTCTCTTATGTTTCATGTTATTTTTGTAGTCTTTCCAAGACTTTGGAAGAGTCTCTACTAAATAACCAGTCACAAAAGGTTCAGGTAATTTAATGTCTTCAATAGTTAAATAATCAACAAATGGTAATCATGAATTTGAGATGATACATCTCTATCCTCAATCATTTAGAAATTTTTAAAATCCCTTATGACATATTTCTGAGTTCTTATATCTTCCAAAATATTTTTTATTCATGGCATCTTCCAATATTCAAGTCTTTTATCTCAAGGGGCAAAATTTTCCTAGATTCCCTCAAAATTGCAGAGAAGGAGAGCTTTATAAACCCAAGTGTCAGCTGCTTACAGGTGGGATGGTGTCTCTATCTCTGGGGCCTCTTCCCTCTTTATACAATCCTCTGACTTTGTTTTCTACTGAAAGAAGCTGATAATTTTCCACACTTCTTGCAACTCTCAAGTTTCTAACACACACTTTAAAATCTATAAAAAAGAGAATTGGCGTCTGCATGGAGATGGAGAGATCACTTCAACAAAATGAGTGGATGTGCGTGGCTCTCACGCATTTGACATTGTTTGGATTTGAAGCGTTGCGGAGATGACACATGGCAAAAATAAAATCGTAGTGGGCTGCAGAGGAAAGTGAGCTTTTGATGTGGTCCTCGCACTAAATCATTGTACGCGGATTGTGATGATGATATATTAATATTATAGGTTAGCTGACAAATCTCTTTATGTCTCTTTATTGTTTTTAGAGTAAAATTTAAGCATTAAAAAAACAAAAATGCATTCTTCTATGTCCTACTCACCTTACTTTTCTCTTCTCTTTCCTTTTTTTATTTATTTATTTTTCTTTCTTATCTTCTTCGTCTTGTTATTCAATTTTTTTTTTCACTTAAGGTTGTGAAAAAAAAAGTAAAAAAAAATAAAAATAATTTACATAGCTTCTAAGATAAAGTAAATAAAAATTATAATAATAAAATATAATACATACTATTTTTCATATTTCGTTTGAAGAAAATATGGTTACATATCTATAAGAAACTTTATTGATAAATTCTTTTGTTTTTCTATTTTGAGCAAATTTTTTTTCTACCTAAGACATTTTTTTCATTTTCTACATACTCAAAGTGTCGTGCCGATAACATGTTGCAAAATAATAAAGTGAAAAGAGAAAAAAAAAAGGAAAAAAAAGAAATTAGAATGTAAGAAAAAAACAAAATGAATTTTTATTAAATGTCTCACCTTTTATTAAGGAGTCATAAAGAAATGTATATGAGTATAAATGATCATTCACAAATTACCATAGTACACAATATCATATTTTATATGAAATAAAAAAAAAATTAAAACCAACAAATGATTTATTATGCTACTTCATTCCATATATTTAATTAAGATTAAATAATTTAGAAAAACATAAATTACTAAATAATTTTAATTATATTTGTTTTTTTTTTTAAATTGAAAACAAATTTGATAGTTAAAGAAAATTTTTGGGATATTTCATATTTAATTTTAGGCACTTCTAATTAGGCATATTTTAGATAGTGGGCTAAGTAGAGTTCAAAATATCAAAATAGAAAACAACGCACTAACCTTGGATGTTAAGGAATCAACTTTTACCAAATTCTCTCAACCTCGGTGCAAATGATTCCAATTTTAGTAAAACGATCATATGGTAGAAAAGGATAGATAACAATTAGTTGTGATGAGGAATATGTCAAACATAAAGGAAAAAAAGTATGTTAGTATAAATTGCCCTGCCAAATTAAATTTTCTACATTGGTACAAATTGTCTTGCCAAATTAAATTTTCCTAAAATGGTCACTTTTTGTCTTGCCAAATTAAATTTTTCTCAAATTGTCACATTTTTGGAATATGAAAAAGAGTACATTGATACAAATTGCCCCTGCCAAATGTTCATTTTTTGCCATTCCGAATTAAATTTTCCCCAAATGCTCACTTTTTGCTCATTTTTTGCATGGCAAAAATTAAAATTTCCCCAAATTGTCACCTTTTGGGAACATAAAATTGTCAAACATAAAAGAGAAAGTACATTGATACAAATTGCCCTGCCAAATTAAATTTTCGAGAGAATACATTGGTACAAATTGTGTTACCAAATTAATTTTTCTCCAAGTGGTCACTTTTTGCCCTACAAAATTAAATATTCCCCAAATTGTCTGAACATGAAATTGTCAAACATAAAATAAGAGTACATTGGTACCAATTGTCTGCCAAATAAAATTTTCCCCAAATGGTTATTTTTTGTATTGCCAAATTAAATTTTCCCCAAATAGTTACTTTTTACCCTATCAAATTAAATTTTTGAGAGTGTACATCGGTACAAATTGCTTTGCCAAATTAAATTTTTCCCAAGTGATCTTTTTTTGCCATGAAATTGTCAAATATAAAAAAAAAGTACATTGGTACAAATTGCCCTATCAAATTAAATTTTTCCCAAATGATCACTTTTTGCCTGTGAAATTAAATTTTCCCCAAATGGTCACTTTTTACCTTGCCAAATTAAAATTTCCCCAAATGGTCATTTTTTACCTTGCCAAATTAAATTTTCCTCAAATTGTCACCTATTGGAACATGAAATTGTTAAACATAAAAGAGAAAGTACATCAGTAAAAATTGCCTAACAAAATTAAATTGTCCCCAAATGGTCACTTTTTACCTTGCCAAATGAAAATTTTCCCCAATTGTCACATTTTGCATGTTTCGAAATGATCATTTTTTACCCTTAAATTTTCCCCAAATTGTAAACTTTTGGGAAGATGAAATTGTCAAACATAAAAGAGAAAGTACATTATTACAAATTGTCCTGCCAAATTAATTTTCCCCAACTGGTCACCTTTGGCATGATCCATGTATTTGTTTGTGTTTGTGTGTCAATGACATGATGCTCCTTTCATTACTAGGAATTAATTAATTGTATATTTTTGTCCCGTGCTCAAACCCTAAAATGCATGTGTAAATCTAGTAGTAACAATGGATTCTTTACGTGTTCACGATAAAGGGGTTCAAATCTACCATGTGTTTATTTTATTTTATTTTTTTAATTTAGACAAGTTCTATCATTTGATGGGTGTCCAAAGATGAAATTATCAAACATAAAAAAGAGAGTACATTGATACAAATTACCTAGCCAAATTAGATTCTCCATAATGGCTAGTTTTTGATCTGTTAAATTAAATTTTTGAGAGAGTACCTTGATAAAAATTGCCTTGCCAAATTAAATTTTCCTCAAATGGTCACTTTTTGTCTTACCAAATTAAAGTTTCCCCAAAGTGTCACCGGGAACATGAAAGAGAGAGTACATTGCTACAAATTTCCATGTCAAATGAAATTTTCCTCTAATGGTCATTTTTTGCACTACCAAATTAAAATTTCCCCAAATTGTCACTTTTTAGGAACATTAAGTTGTCAAACATAAAAGAGAGAGTACATTGGTACAAATTATCTTGTCAAATTAAATTTTCCTCATATAGTCATTTTTTGGCTTGCCAAATTAAATTCTCCCAAAATTGTCACTTTTTGCATGTTCCCACTTTTTGTTTATATTTGGGTGTTAGTAACATGATGCCCCTTTGATTAGTAGGGATTAATTAATTGTGTGTTTTGGTTAATTCTCATGTCCCAAAACATTCTTAAGAAAAAGGACATTTTGGGTGGAGTACCCCACTACTTTTGTGAAAGAGAAGATGGTAAGGGCTAAAGGTTAGGCCATGTCCAAAAAAAGGGACTTTCTTATATTTAACTTGTTTGTTTGTTTTTTTCTGCATATGCACTAATGTGGTTTGTTCAATTCCTTGTTGTTTGTACATTGATATAAATTGCCTGCTAAATTAAATTTTCCTCAAATGGTCATTTTTTGCCTTGCCAAATTAAATTTTCCCAAATAGTCACTTTTTGCAATGCCAAATTAAATTTTCTCCAAATTGTCACCTTTTGGAAACATGAAATTGTCAAACATAAAAGATAAAGTACATTGATACAAATTATCTTGCCAAATTAATTTTTCCCAAATTATAACCTTTTTGAGAACATGAAATTGTCATACATAAAACAGAGAGTACATCGGTAGAAATTGCCCTACCAAATTAAATTTTCCTCAAATAGTCATTTTTTGCCCCAGCCAAATTAAATTTTCCCCATATTATCACATTTTGCATGTTCCCACTATTTGTTTACATTTGGGTGTCAGTGGCATGATGCCCCTTTCATTAGTAGGAATGAATTAATTATATGTTTTGGTTAGTGCTCACGCCTCAAAACATTTTTAAGTAAATGGACATTTTGGGTGGAGCACCCCACCTCCCAAACACTGTATTTTTGTGAAAGAGAAGAGGGCATGGGCTAAAGGTTAGGCCATGTCAAAAAAAAAAGGTCTTTTTATGTTTTACTTGTTTGTTTGTTCTTTTTGGGTATGCACTGGTGTGGTTTGTTCACTTCCTTATTTCCGGTGTTCACATCTTCTTGAGCATGGGGGTGCACATCTCCCTCCTAGATGCTCATTGCTAGACATCAATTGTCATTTCCTTGGTCCACCTTATTGTTTCTATTGCTTCTTGGATGGATAGTTATGTTGTTGAGAGGTTAACTGGTGGTAGGAAATGATGCACTGATGAGTTCTAGCCCTCAATCTGGGATTAATTAGTTTCATAAGATGAAAAACATTGATATGTGTCACTGCAAGATGATATTCTGAATTCCAAAGTCTGTATTGAGTATACTTGGTTCATTAAGTCCATCAAGTGTGTTGGGTTCTTCTTTGTTAAAACGCTTCAACTCATAAATTTGGGCTAATTTTAAATTCATCAGCTTCAATCCCGGGTATTGTGATGGATAGCTTTCCCATGGAATTCATGTTGTTGGAATTGTTGTTGCATTGTGCCACATATGATAAATTACACAAGAAGATGTGACAGGGAAGGAAATTAAGCATTGCACGACCAAATCCAGAGCAGAAAAGAAAAGAAAGGATTAGTTGATCCTTTAAAAAATAAAAAATAAATGACGACTCCAATTTCTATAACAATAACTTATTGAGTCTTGCCATCGAATGAGAGGGTCCACATAATAAGACGAGAAAACTAGGGTCAACGAACACAAGCGTTGGCCCTAGTTTTCTTGTCTTATTAGCTTATCTCGACCTTGGAAATCATAAATCCCTCAGTTCATCTCTTTCTCTCATACATGATCATTCTCTTCCATGTCATGGTGGAAATTGATCCGGAGGCAAGATCCAATCATGGATATGAGTTAAAGGAAGTTGTGACAAAAATCCTTGTTTTTACGTTTCAAAGTGGAGAAAAAATGAGGAAGAAAGGGAAATAAAAAGGAAAGGAAAGAAATGAAGTTAGGGTTTATGTATAGGTACAGTGAGGTTGAAGCAGTAGCTATTTAAGGTGGATGTCTCTAGGGAATTGGTGTAGGCATTTTAAAAGTTCCATGACATGAGTTATCAGAATGCTGTTAGATATTTATGAAAAATGTTAAATACATGCAATTTTTTTTTTTTTTAAAGGTTGTATTTGACTGCAGTGATAGGGACAACTTTTCACTGAATATACTTTTCAAAGTTCCAGTATGGGCTCGGGTCCTCTTCATGGGCTTCAACAGACTTACTTCTTGTCTCTATCTTACCAGCTATTATTTTGATGGTAATAATTTTCCAATTTAAGTTTATCTTTTTAAACAAAAGTTTATTTTAAAAATGATTACAAACTATTTTTTGGGAATTATTTTCTAAAACATTTCTTAGGCATCCTAGTAGTTCTTAAGTTTATCTCAAATAAGAAATGAAGTACTTAATATTTTTTAAAAAAATCTAATCGTGTAATCCATTTAAAAAAGAATTAATCGGTTAAAAAGGATGAAATGATCCCAAATTTACGAATTTAATCATTTCCATATATATATTTGAAAAGTAATCTACTTTGGACATAAATATTTTTTATCATTTTAAGTATTTACATGTAAGTTTTAAAAGGGAGAGTTATTTTTTCAAAAAAAATAATAAGGAGATTTTTGTCCAAATAAGGCTTAAAAAAATATGGGAGGTTAATTTTCAAAAGCACTACCAAACTAACTTTAATCTCATTTTTTTTGTATGATTTTGAAAGATTTATATTAAGGTGCTTTGTAACAACTTAGACAAAAGCACTTGGAGAAAATTTGAAGATGAGAAAGGCACATCCTTACTTCTCTATATGTCAAATTTATATGCCCTTTGTCAACCTCACCTTCAATTTTATCAATTACAGGAGTCTCCATCCAAAGGAACTTAAAAATTATTCGCTCATGATTAAATTCCACTGCATTTTCTTCTGAACTTATAACTAATGAGAACAACATTCAATGACGTACAAGAACCAAAAGCAATCACCATTCCTTCCTAGTAGCAGTCTTCTCTTGAAAATTCAACTGATTAATTTGGTAGATGGATGTCGATAAGATCCTCTCTGTGTAGATGGCTTAATTCAAACGTTTGATTGGAATTGTCAAGCTTTTTTTCCACATGGGTTCGGGCACTCTGATCATACTTCTCTGCTTCAAGCTTTTTTTCCACATGGGTTCGGGCACTGTGCTCATCCTTCTCTGCTTCAATGAAGGTCACCACAGTGTCTTTTCGAAAGGTGAGATAGAGGACTGCAAGGACATAGACTGCCATGAGAGGAAACACTATGATCCCAATAAACACATTTCCCACCTTGGGAAGATCATTATGGAGTAGCCAATTCACAAAGCCTGTGGCTAAGTAGTAAATGTTGATGCCCATCAGTCCAAATCCCAATATCCATGAGAACACTATAACCTGCAACCATAATTTTCACACAACACTATTAGTCTAATTAAACCTAATGGATTTGAAGAACACCCTAAATTCTAAACTCACATATATTGAATTCTTGTGAGGGCCCATCTTGGTGCTACTGCTACTGAATTTCAGGAGTGGGATTAGAGCAAATGGAAGTTCAAATGACAGTATCATCTGAAAAAATAAAAAAAATAAAAAACCCATGAAGATGTTTTAGTTAATTGATTAAATTGAAAATAATCTAACTAAGAATGAAAGATATACCATGGAGAGTTACCCACTGATGCAATGATAATGAGTCGGCCAGCCCCAGCAGATCCACTAATAATGGAGACAATGAGGCTAGGTGTAATGGCAATGCACCTAGTCATTAGGTTCCTTAGCCATCTCTTCATCTTAAGATTCAAGAAACCCTAAAATTTACATCACCCATTATTCCTAATGATTCAAATGCAAATATCAATTTTTAGTTAGACAAACGATGGATATCAATATTTTTGGCACCTGCATGATATATTGTCCAGCATAAGTGCCTGTGATGGTGGAACTTTGGCCTGAGGCAAACAATGCAATAGCATAGACCACCTTGCTTGACCCTCCCAGCACATTCTACACCCCATCAAAAGTTTGTTGGTAAGTATACAATAGATTTTAATTTGAAGAATTAAGAGTCTATCTAATGGTAATTTTAGAAGACTTTTTGGCCTAAAAATCATTTTGAAGAAAATTAGACATTTGACAGAATTCAGAAAGTAAAAAAAATCACTTAAAGTGCTTTAGGAGAAACACTTTATAGAAAACACTTTCATTAAAAATACTTTAAATAAAAATAATTATCAAACATACTATTAATTAATAATAATTTGAACCTTGAGGAGGAAAGAAGCAGAATTAAGATTGAGATCACTGCATTGATCCATGTTTTCTTTGGAAAGATTGTTCACAGAGCAAATAGTGCCCGACACAGAAACAACTGCAACATTGATACAAAATGCTACAAACAATGCCATTCCACTCTCTATCAAGAAATATCGACATGCGTCCTGAAAAAATTACAAAACATACAAAAAATAATTAAAAAATGAATAACCTAAATACTCAGAATATTTGTTTTTTCCTAAACTTACATTGACGCCACGGACTGAATTGGGGACCTTCCTAGAGAGTACAAGGGCAGAATGGAGAAAGAGGTTGTGACTGAAATTAAAAGACAACAAGTGTGAATAAGAGAATTTGTAATCAAATTGGGACATTTTATGAACATAATTTGACTTAAAATAGCAATTTCAGAATCATATAAAAGAAGGGAGATCTTACGGCATGACGAGAGCACCGAAAAGCGCAATGGCATCAGTGGTGGCGGTCGAACCTTTGAGTTTGGGGGTTAACATGCCCTTTATCACCCTTGAAGCCGGAGGCTTCACATAACTCATTTCGGCAAAGAAGCACCCTGCCATTATGAATACCAGCCCTGCTATCAACATTTCCAACTTCCTCACCTGACCCCTCCAATCACCAATTCAATTCAACAGAACCATAATAAATAAATAAATAAATAAGGTAAAAGATGAAAATTTTCTTGACATCATAGTATGAAATTAAAGATTACCCCGTATCTCTGGAGGCCAAGAAGCAAGAGGGTGCTCAAACCTGTGAAGAGCACTCCAGCCCATACTGGTACTTTGAAAAGTATATTCAATGCAAAGGCTGTCCCTATCACTACATCAAATATAAATACAACTTTTAAAACAAAAACAAAAACTAAAATGTGGAGAGAGAAAATACCAATGTATATAACATTTTCCATAATCTAGAATTTGAACATTATTCTCATAATTTTTCTAATGCCAGTTTTCGGAAAAATGTCATTTCCTTACCTAATTTACAAATAAGTTGTATTACTTTTAATTATAAAAAAAAAGTTTACACTAAAAAAGTGGTAAAACTTAATACTTATTATTTAATAATTTAAATTGATTTGAAGTTCAATTATATTTAAGTTATTGACTTAAAATTTATTACTTAATTCTTACTTTAACTATTAAGGTTATTCGATAAAACTAACTTAAAATTTTATTTTAAATAATCAAATTCACATATTTATTTTCATAAATTATAACTAATGTAAATGAAATTGAGTAACAACAGAAGTTGTGAAATAACAAAAAAGATTATAAAAGTAATTAGGATAAATAAGGGTAAAAATTAAAATAAATATATAAACTTAAAAATAATTTTTTTTATTTATTACTTAAAATTGTTTTTTGAGTTTAACTCATATCATTAAGTTTTTTTTTACTAAAATTACTTAATTTACTTAATAAGTTATTAAACTACTTTAAATTATTATTAAGTGGGCTTACAAAACACTCACTACATCAATCATAACATTAATATCTCTTCTCCGAACCAAAAGGAGAATGTTTTATTTCATGAATTAAATGAAATTAAAAAGAATTTAGAAAAAGAAAAGAGAAATAACATGCCTTCAGGAATATCAGCGGCAATGACGGCAATCTCAGCTAACAACCATAAACAATACTTGACATATTTTGGGTACTCTGCCCTGCATAGCTCTGAAAGATGTTTCCCTGACAACAAACATAACCAACAATGTCAACTTCGATCTAGATGATTTTTTTTGTATTAATTCTACCTGTGATCACACCCAAATTTGCGGCAAGTGATTGGATTACGAGGGCGAATATCAATCCGATGAGCACCACCCACAGCAGCTGATAACACCAATTCACACCATCACTTGCTAATTTTTTTTGGTTCAAATTATAGGTGTTTTTTTTTGGTCACAATTTCCTTTACCTCGTATCCATGATTGGATCCTGCCTGTAGATCAGTTTCCACTGTGACATGAAAAAGAAATAAAGAAAAGAAAAAGGCTTGGATGAAAATGATTAATATGTGACCTCCAAGAAAGAAAAAGAGAGAGAGAGAGCAGGGGGAGAATTACAATTTCCTGGGTCGAGATAAGCCAATGAGACGAGAAAACCAGGGCCAACGAACGCCAGAAAGTTTCTCCATCCGGGTTTCTACGGAAACAAACAGAAAAACTTAAAGAGTCCATCCCAATTCGAGAAATCGATACTAGGAACTCGAAGAAGAAAAGAGAGATATACCTGGTGATTTAAATCAAGACGATGAGCATCACAGCATGATCTTCCTGAATCACTAGATTCCTGCAGGCTTCCCATTTCTTCTCTCTACTCTCTACTCTCTCTTAACACATTCAAGTGTGTGGTTACAGTGAAGCCTCACCACCCTTCTCGAAGAAAAGGTTCTCTTCCACTGACATTTCTGTATCTCCCCACACCGAACTAGCTATCTCCTTGGTTATTCTCTCCAATGGAAAATAAATTAAAACTTTATTAAGAAATTCACAAAATTTTCTTAAATTCAATGCAGATTCTGTCAATTTCAAGACTCATTTCATCTTTTAATTTATTGGATTTTTCTTGAGAAGTGAACAAAATTGCAATTTTTATAGGAAAGAGAAATTAAAAAAAAAAAAAAAAACTAGCTAGTTAGGAACTTTTTTTTAGAATAGTTTTTAAAAACTAGTATGTAAGAATAATTTTTAAAAATAGTTGTCAATTGCTTTCAATAATGCCATTTCCGAAACCTCGCAACAATTAATTTGTAATTTTTAAAAGAAAGGGACATAAAAAATTTGTTTAGAAATATTTTCAAAAAATTAGTATTTAAAAACGATTCTTAAAAGTATTCCTTGATTATTTTCAATAATAGAACTCTATTTAAGGGCTCAAATTTGAAAATTAGTTTTTAAAATTTATTTTTCATGAAGGTACCATGCAATTATATATAATACAAAATTTTTGGCAGTATTCTTTGGAGCTTTCGAATTGATATGTATTTTCACTTCTAGACAAATTATTAAATGAATTCAAATTAGATCATTTCAATTTTTCTAACTTTATTATTAGAAATTTGTATTTTAATATTATTATTTTTGGGCAAATCATTGAATGATTCGTATTAGGGAATTTCAATCTCTCAAACCTTGCTAATTAGAAATCCATGTTTCACAAGTTTCATGTTCCTAATTTTTCCATGTGTTAATTGCTAATCATTAGTTAGTTGATATCAAAATTTTCTTAATTTTAATTTGTCAAAATTTCCTTTATTAGGGAAATCTCTACACTCATCTTAAGGTTTAGGTGGGGATTTTTGAGACGGGTCATCATTCTCGTGCCAACCTCATCCCATTTATTTATATATATTATCATCCCTATTAAACAAAAAATTATTGAAATAAGACGGAGCAAATATATAAAATTCTCATACCTGCCCCAACCCGGCTTAATTTTTTTTAGCATTTTTCAATTTTAAATTTGATTAAAATAAAAATAATTTATAAATAAAAATATTATAAATATTTATAATTTATTTTTATGAAAAATAATATTTTATTTAAGTTTAATTTTTTTAAATGAAAAAAAAAATAACTAATATAATTTTTTATTTAAAATTATATATAATCAAGGTAGGAAAAAGTTATATTTGCTTCCATCTTGGGTTTTTAACAACTTTCCAAATATGTCATGGATTTGTTTATATTTATTTCAAACTCTTCCCATTAGAGGTAGGATGAGACGAGTTCCCGAAAAACCCGCTCCATTATCATTCATAGGTGCATTCACTTAATATTGTGATTAGAAAAAGGCCTTAACATATTATGATAGGTGATTAGAGGTCATATCACTTTTTCACTTCACATATTTGTATTATGCTAATCCATTTAGCTCTTGTGAGGATATCTCAAACTAGTTATGTCTACCTTACTCTTGACGAGTAGCTTAAGCTTAAGTTACATTTGATGCACATCACCTAAACTTTAGGAATAGGTTCTGGAAGCACATTTTGGTAGTAGGCTTGGTATACCCTGTGCCATTAGTATAAGAAATGGTTAAGCAACCTATCGAGATGAAATTGGTCCAAGTGTTGTCAAGCTTGTCTCAATAGGACACGTATAAATGTTACTACATATTTTTCCCTTCAATCAGTTGAATATATGCATGATAGCATATTATTAGTCTATATGTAAATGACATCCTCTTAATGGGGTTAGTAGCACGTGAATTTGGTTTTTATAGATCCAAATGTTCTTTATGGGTATAGGCCTTAAAAGGCAAAGGCAGACCAATAAAAAAATGTTAAAGACTTGTTTGTTATAGTTTCGAAAACAATTATAAAAAATAGATTTTAAGAATAGTTTTTAAAAATTGTTTTTTAATTTTTGTAGAATAAAAGTTTGTTTGAAACCTAAAATGTTTTTAACTTGTTTTTAACATTTTTAAAAATAACTTTTATATGTAGTGTGTAGACCCTCAATTTTGTCATCTTAGCACATGACCTATTAGGTGTTTGTTTGATACTCTATAGTTGTTTATCTGGTGGCCCATTGTTGCTCATACAAGCTACCTTCATGAGCCACCTTGAGAACTGGTTCAGGGATTTATTTGACCCCTCATTATGACCCTTAGTAGTCCCGAGTTAGATCTAAGTTTTTTCCTTTAGGGATAGTTCACTTAGACACACCCTAGGTCACTTAAAAACCTTTCTAAGCCTTTTTAGGCCTCTTATGCCTATTTAGGCACCTGTAAGCCCATTTAGGTACGCCTGACTACCTAGGCACGTCTAGCCCATTTAGATCACCTTTGCATGGCTTACGTAATTCGTATGATTTGCATTTTTAACACTTCCATGTGCTTGATTTCTTATTTATTTACCTATATATTTATTTTATTTAATTATTTATTTTTAAGAAAATTGCATGTGATCGGTTATATTATCTCTTTTTGTCATTATCATTATTATTATTGTTGTTATTAAATACTTTTAGTATAAATTTTTTAGTGGTGTGTGCATAAATAAATTTTTTAATAAGTTATTTTTTAAAGTGCTTTTAATATATTCTTGGTAAGTTAATTTTCTTAAAAAAGTGTTTCAATATAATTTTTTTAGTGGTGCTAAGAAAATAGAAATTTAAAATTGTTTGAATATAAAGTTTTTTTAGTGGTAAGTATGTAGATAAATTAATTTTTTTAAAAGTGTTTTTAATATAAACTTTGTTTTAATGCCAATTATTTGGTAAGTTGTTTTTTTTTTAAAGTTTGTTAATATTTTTTAAATTGTAATGTACATAAAATTAAAACACCACTTTCACACATTGCCATGTGGAAGAGGATCTCCGTTACTCACTGCGGCACCTAGTTTTAATAGGGAGATCACGCTGCTTTGACAGAAAAAAAAACCGGCCGCACCATTTGGGAAGCAAGGAGGACAGCAGCACCACGCACAGGACTGCACTTCGGAAAATGCCTTCGCAGCCCACACTCATCTTCAGAAAAGGTAAGTTAATTTTCTTTTAGTTTAATTTTTAATTCATATTTAATTAAAAAAAAAACTTAATTTTTTGTTTAGTCCTGATTTTGATTCCTATTAAATTGAGGAAGCTTAAATCTTGGTTTGGTTATTTTTTTAATAATGTAAGATGTTGAAAATTTAAATTTTAGTTTAATTCTATTTTTTAACTCATGTGATTAAGTTGATAACTTTAATTTTACTTAAATTTAGTTTTAATTTATCTGTTTAGGTTAAGTGTTTTTTTATTATTTTAGTTTGTTAATCTATTGGTTTCCACGTGTTAAAATTCTTTTTTTTTTTTTTTTAATTCTAATTTGAATTTAGTCTTAATTTATCTTTTATGTTTAGACGTGTTTACGGTTTTAATTCGTTAGTTTAATTGTTTCTATCAGAAAAGTTCTTACTTTTAATTTCAATTTAATTCAATTTTAGTCTATCTTTTATGTTTTGATTTGTTTGTGATTTTAATTCCTTAGTTTAATTAACCCCGTTAGAAAAGTTCATGTTTTTTTAATTACGGTCTAATTTAGTTTTAATTTGCTCTTTACTTTGGATGTGTTTGTGATTTTAATACAGTAATTTAATTAATATTATTAGATAAAGTTTAATTTTGATTTAACATAGTTCCAATTTATTTTTTTTAGTATAGTGGTGTTTGTGTGTTTAGTTGATCTTATGTTAATTCTTATTGTTATTCTCAATTTATGTGTTTCTTGAATCCTAGTTGTTAATTCTTGATGAATATTTCGTTAGTTTATTTGATCTAAATATTAAGAGTTTATTGTTTCGGTAGGCCTTTGTTAAATTTAATCTTCGAAAGCCATCGGAAAATAATAATGATTAGTCCTTATCTCACCACTTTAGTTTCCTTAGTTATAAAAAATTTTACTTTGCCATTTTGTTTTCTTTTGTTTTGCTTGGTATGTTGTTTATTTTATTTTGTTGTTTTCAAATTAATTTCTTTCTATTTTAAAGGAAAATGCTTTTCTCAAAAGATCCCCTTGAATTTTTTTTTTATTTAAAAAAAAAATCATCTAGAATCCTTAGGATCAAAATCTCCTTTTTTTTTTTTTTTTTTTTTTTTTTTTCAAAAAATGTAGCTATATCTCACTTAGTTTGCAACCTTTTATTTTCAACAAAAATTTGGTTTTAAGACAAATATGAACCCTTCTCCAATGCGATTAATGGCAGCATTTATGATATTTCCCTCACTCTGCGAGCATATCCCGTTGATTTCAAGTCCTAACATGTAGTTCCTCACTTCAATCTTGATCATGTCTTGTACCATAAGGAAAAAGTTTGTACCGAAGATCATCGGCTCAAGATTCTCCGACATAGCGAAGGTCAGAGCTGGTTGATTATTTGGAGACGCCACCTTGTTGTGGCGAGGAGCAGAGTCGAGAGGTGGAGATTCGTACTCGTTCTTGTAGGTCTCAGTTCTTGGGAGGGAGAGGGTGAGCGCTGTTGGAGGATCGTCTTTCTTCGAGGATGGCTCAAACTGCTGAGGAGGCACTTGGACTGCTCCAATTCTTGCCATAGGTCGATACAGATTTGGAGAAGAAACTACGGGAAAGCCAGTGTCGCTTACATCAGATCTAGTAGGATTGCCAGGGCTTAAGCAAAGCCCCGTTGCTGCCATCGAGGGGCCGCCACCGCTTGATTGCCTCTTCTCAGGCCGCGATCCTTCGTTATCAACCGACACAGGCGTTGTCACTTTTTCGATCTCCGCCGCGAACTTCCTCTTCAAAGTTGAGTTCCAGTGGTTCTTGATCACAGTTCAGTTCAAAAAGTAAGCCCTCTCTCGCCGGTTTCAATTATGAATTAAAAAAAAAAAAAAAACGGGCGGGGCAGGTATGGGAATTTATCATACCCACCCCGTCCTGCCCTGTTTAATTTTTTAAATGGAATGGGGATGTGATTTGTTTTGAATAAACGGGGCGGAGTTGGGATGGGTTGACTCGTCCCAAACCCGCCCTGTTTCCATTCCTATTCAAGAGGAACCTTATTTATTTATTTTCTTCAAGGTAGACTTGATTATTCCACTGTATATGTACTGTCGTCCACTGATTATTGCACAAATCAATATATATCACTGATCGCTAGCACAACAACCAGTCATCAGGAGCTCCTCCTTAATTCCTGGCAACACTCTTCTCCCATAAATGCTCCTAATTACTTTGGTAAAGTGATGTCAGCAAGATCCTCTCTATATGGAACATGGCCTAATTCGAACACTCCATCGGTATGGTCGAACCCTTTCTCCATATGGTTTTGAACATTCGGGTCATTCTTCTCCGGTTCGATGAATGTCACCACAGTGTCTTTCCGGATGGTGAGATAGATGACTGCGAGGATATATATAGCCACGAGGGGAAATACTATGATCCCAATGGATACATTTCCCACCTTGGGGAGGTTATTGTGAAGCAGCCAATCTACGAAGCCAGTGGATAGGTAATAAATATTGATGCCGATGATTCCGAATCCCAGGATCCACGAAATTACTATGATCTGCAACCATAATTGTTTCATAACACTACCTTACTCTTAATTCTTAGCAAATGATCAACCATATGTAACATTAATATTAAATAGAACTCACGTATATTGAATTCTTATGAGGGCCCATCTTGGTGTTACTGCTACTAAATTTCAGGAGTGGGATTGGTGCAAATGGAAGTTCAAATGATAGTATCATCTGCAAAATGTCATTAGAAACATTACCACTTTGTTTAGTTCGATTGATATAGATATAATCCAACCGGGGAAAAAAATATGGAGAGTTACGCACTGATGCAATGATAATGAGTCGGCCGGCACCAGCAGATCCACCAATAATGGAGACAATGAGACTAGATGTAATGGCAATGCTTCTAGTCATTAGGTTCCTCAGCCATTTCCTCATCTTAATATCCAAGAAACCCTAAAATTTACACCATGGAAATAATTCAAATGCATAAACTAAATTATAAGGTTCATATTGATTTATAACTACACAAATGATGATAATCTTTTTTGTTAAGTACCTGCATGATATATTGTCCAGCATAAGTGCCTGTGATGGTGGAACTTTGGCCTGAGGCAAAGCGCAATGGCATAGACCACCTTGCTTGACCCTCCCAACACATTCTGCACTCCATCAAAAGTTTATATCTAACAATATGAGGTAACTTATGTTATCAGATTTTAAGTTGAAGACTTAATATATAGTGATTTTGACCTTGAGGAGGAAAGAAGCAGAATTAAGATTAAGATTATTGCATCGATCCGAGTTTTCTTTTGAAAGATTGTCACCAGAACAAACAGTGCCCGACTTGGAAACAACTGCAACATTGATTAAAAATACTACAAATAATGCCAATCCGCTCTCTATTAAGAAATATCCATGCCTCCTGAAAGAAATATTACATAACAAGAAATATATTAACATGTTTATCAATATATTTGTGTTTTTATACATAATGTTCTACTAACTTACATTGATGCCACGGACTGAATTGGGCATCTTCCTAGAGAGTACAAGAGCAGAATGGAGGAAGAGATTATGGCTGCAAATTAAAAATAAACAGGTGAATAATGAATCAAGTATACATTCTTAATTTTTTTTTAAAAATGATATAAAAGAAGAGAAATCTTACGGCATAACAAGAGCACCCAAGAGGGCAATGGCATCACCGGTGGCACCCTGGCCTTTAAGCTTGGGAATGAACATGCCCTTTATAACACACCTGAGGCTGGAGGCTTCACATAACTCATTTCTCCAAAGAAACAACCAGCCATTATGAATACCAGCACTGCTATCAACATTTCTAACTTCCTCACCTGTCCTCACAAATTATCAATTAAATTTTGGATAAAAGAAATTCACTGAAAAAGAAGGTCAAAATCTCTTCATGGACAACTTGCTTATCAGATAATTTTATAAATATTCCTAGTTATATTATAAAGCATGCCTCTCTAAGTTTAGAATCTGTTTTCCTCTTGGACTGTCTAGGCTTCAAAACTTCACATGTGGGCGGTGCTGGAATTGCCACCATAACCTATTATATTGTCATGAATATTTTGTCTCTGTTGACTTTTACAAAAATTATTTTCTAAAAATAGAATAATAAAAACATCACCAACATACAAAACATCTACTTTAATATGTGGATAAGGACCAAAGGATGACATAAAAACAAGACCTCAGTGAAGGAATCAACTTGGACTTGGGCACTGATAATTTAAACAATTAACATAAATAAAATCTGATAATACTTCATAAGAAGTTAAAAACAAAGACCTCATTGAAATAAAATTACCCCATATCTTTGCAGGCCAAGAAGCAGGAGAGTGCTGAAGCCAGTGAAGAGAACCCCAGCCCATAGGGGGACCTTGAAAAGTATATTCAGAGCAAAGGCTGTCCCCATCAATGAACCAAACACAAGCTTTTAAATTCAAATATTATTTAAATAGAACACAAGTTATTTCAATTTTTTATTCTTCAATGTTTCATCATCTTGCGTGGATTAATTTATCATTTAAAATTTTTTATTCTTCCCATACAAGACGGGATGAGTTCCCGAAAAAATCCACCCTATTATCATTCTTAGGTATAGCCATTCACTTATTATTGTGATTGGAAAGAGACCTTCTTGGAAAGAGGCCTTAACACGTTATGATCGGTGATTAGAGGTCGTATCACTTTTTCACTTGACATATTTGTATTGCACTAATCCATTTAGCTCATCACGAGCATATCTCATACTAGTTACGGCTACCTTACTCTTGAGAGGAGTAAATTAAGCTTAATGTTATTTCATTATCATCTATATCACCTTTGAAGTTACATTTGATAGTACATAACCTAAACTTTAGGGATAGGTTCCGAATGTCCAATTAGGTTTGGTGCTTTTTGGTAGTAGGTTTGGTCTACCCTACACCATTAATATAAGAAATGGTTGAATCAATTGAATAGATGCATGATAGCATATTATTAGTCTATATATAAATGACATCCTCTTAATTGCTAGCCTGCATATTATTAGTCATCCTCTTCATTGGACCGCATACAGGCAACACCATCTCAATAACTCATATTTACTAATGGTAACAAGGCAGGTTTGGGACCAGTTGCCCTTATCCCGTTTATTCAAAATAATTTTCATTTACATCCCATTAAAAAAATAAAATGAGACGGGTATGAGAAGCCCAGTTTAACATTTTTTTGAATTTTTTTTAAATTTTTTTTGAAAAAAATTTAAAATTTTTAATTATATTAAAATAAATATATTTTATAATTAATTAATTTTTATAATTTTTTTATAACTTATTTTATTGAAAAGTATTTTATTATTTTTATTATTATCGATACATTAAAAATAGGAAAATAAAAATTAAATTAACTTAATTTTATATAATTGGGGCAGGGCAAGACAGAGTAGGACAAGACAATATTCGACCCCACCCTGAACCTGTCCCAAGTTTTAAAAAAATCTCAAACCTATTTATTTAAATTTGAAACTCATCCCATTAAAAGCAAGGCGGGTACCCGAAAAAAAAACTCACCCCATTGTCATACATACTCACATTACATCATAAAATTAGTTTTTATAGATCCAAATGTTCTTTATGGGAATAAGCCTTAAAAGACATACTAATGAAAGAAAAAGTTAAGGAATTGTTTAGTAATTATTTTCAAAAACAATTTTGAAAAATTGTTTTTAAGAATAGTTTTTGAAAACTGTTTTCTAATTTTTTAAAAACAAAAGTTTGTTTGAAAATTTAAAATGTTTTTAATTTATTTTTAAATGTGTTTTAAAAATAATTTTTATATTTAGTATTTTATTTTTAATCATTCTATATGTTTGTATAATTATTTCTTAAAACAACCTTCATAAAATAAGTAAAAACAACTAAAAAAATTCTTTAACAACACCTTATTTTCTATTCTTAAAAACAAAAAATAAAAAACATTTTTTGGTTGTTAAACCTATTTTTTATGATTTTTGTTTTAAAAATAAAAAATTATTCTTAAAAACAGTCTCAAACATGTCCTTAGCAATTGCTCCAACCTAAATCTCTTTTCAATTCGCTCCACTTTCCCCTTGAGTCAAGATGAACCAATACGAGTTTGACCAACCTCCTTTCACATAGAATCTACCAATACTAAATTCAAATTATGATGATATAAAAATTTAATAAACTAACAAAATTAGAAAATTGAGAAGACGTTATATATAAGTACCATGTAATTGATTTATATAAACTTTGTCAAGGCCATGGAATTAATGAATTACTTTGAATGCTGATTGGCGGTGTTGTGCTAGACCAACCTTTCTTCAGTCTTATTAATCGCAACACATCACATCAAGAGGAACCCTATTTATTCGTTTTCTTCAAGGTAGACTTGATTATTCCACTGTATACGTATTGCCTTCCACTACTACAATACAACAACATAAAAACTTGTACTGATACTTCTGTTTGAGAAAAGCTACATATGGCATTGCACAAATCACATACATATCACTGATCGCTAGCACAACAACCAGTCATCAGGAGCTCCTCCTTCCTGGCAACACTCTTCTCCCATAAACTCTCCTAATTACTTTGGTAATGGGATGTCAGCAAGATCCTCTCTATATGGAACATGGCCTAATTCGAACACTCCATCAGTCTGGTCGAACCCATTTTCCATATGATTTTGGACGTTCGGATCATTCTTTTCTGGTTCGATGAATGTCACCACAGTGTCTTTCCGGATGGTGAGATAGATGACTGCGAGGATATATATAGCCATGAGGGGAAATACTAGGATCCCAATGAACACATTTCCCACCTTGGGGAGATTATTGTGAAGCAGCCAACCTACGAAGCTGGTGGATAGGTAATAAATATTGATGCCGATGATTCCGAATCCCAGGATCCACGAAATTACTATGACCTGCAACCATAAGTGTTTCATAACACTACCTTAGTCTAAATTCTACTGCAAAGAGAGTTTGATTTAGTTGGGCTTGAAGGAAACCATATGTAACATTATTAAATAGAACTCACGTATATTGAATTCTTATGAGGGCCCATCTTGGTGTTACTGCTACTAAATTTCAGGAGTGGGATCAGTGCAAATGGAAGTTCAAATGAGAGAATCATCTGCAAGATGTCATTAGAAACATTAGGACTTTGTTTAATTTGATTAATATAGATATAATCCAACCGAGAAAGACATAAGGAGAGTTACGCACTGATGCAATGATAATGAGTTGGCCGGCACCAGCAGATCCACCAATAATGGAGACAATGAGACTAGGTGTAATGGCAATGCTTCTAGTCATCAGGTTCCTCAGCCATTTCCTCATTTTAATATCCAAGAAACCCTAAAATTTACACCATCCAGGGGATATAATTCAAATGCACAAGCTATATAAATTATAAGTTCCAAATCGATTTATAATTACAGAAATGATAAAAAAAAAATAAAAAATTGTGATTACCTGCATGATAAATTGTCCAGCATAAGTGCCTGTGATGGTGGAACTTTGGCCTGAGGCAAACAGCGCAATGGCATAGACCACCTTGCTTGACCCTCCTAACACATTCTGCGCTCCATCAAAAGTTTGGTTTTAAGAACATGAGCTAACCGGTGTTATTAGATTTTAAGTTGAAGAGACTTAAGTGGTGTTTGTTTTTTGGCTTAATAAAAAAAACCAAAATATTTAGATGTTTTTATTCAGTTAAAAGTAACTTGTTGACATCATCCAACATAACTAAAATGAACTTATTATCAATAGGTTCAGTTTAATTACGTTGGTTGATGTCAACATGTTACTTCTAACGGAATAAAAAAAACCAAATATTCTAATTTTTTTTATTTAACCAAAAAACAAATACCACCCTAATATATAATAATTTCGACCTTGAGGAGAAAAGAAGCAGAATTAAGATTAAGATCATTGCATTGATCCAAGTTTTCTTGTGAAAGATTGTCAGCAGAACAAACAGTGCCCGACACGGAAACAACTGCGACATTGATTAAAAATGCTACGAATAATGCCAATCCGCTCTCTATCAAGAAATATCGACATGCCTCCTGAAAGATTACACAACATAAAATATATTAACATACGACCAAAATATGAATATATGTCTGTTTTTATACTAACTTACATTGATGCCACGGACTGAGTTGGGCACCTTCCTAGAAAGTACAAGAGCAGAATGGAGGAAGAGATTATGGCTGCAAAATTAAAAGTAAACAGGTGAATAATGAATCAAGTATACATTCTTTTTTTTTTTTTTTTAAATGATATAAAAAGAAGAGAAATCTTACGGCATAACAAGAGCACCCAAGAGGGCAATGGCATCACCGGTGGCACCCTGGCCTTTGAGCTTGGGAATGAACATGCCCTTTAAAACACCTGTGGCCGGAGGCTTCACATAACTCATTTCTCCAAAGAAACAACCAGCCATTATGAATACCAGCACTGCTATCAACAATTCTAACTTCCTCACCTGTCCCCACAAATTATCAATTAAATTAATAGCTGTGTGTGAAGAAGTGGAGTGTGAGATTTAGATCCATTTAATCACAAAAATAAAAGAAATTAACTAAAAAGGAATGTCAAAATCTCTTCATGGACAACTTGCTTATCAGAAAATTTTATAAATAATATTCTTGGTTATCTCTAACTTTAGAATATATTTTTCTCTTGGACGGTCGAGGCTTCAAAACTTTACACGTGGGCAGTGTTGGAAGTGCCACCATAACTTATCATATTGTCATGAATATTTTGTCTCTGTTGACTTTTACAAAAATTATTTTCTAAATTAAAATAGAAATATATATAAAAACATCACCAACATACAAAACATGATCTACTTTAATATGCGGATAAGGACCAAAGGATGACATAAAAACAAGACCTCGGTGACGGAGTCTACTTGGACTTGGGCACTGATAATTTAATTTAACCAATTAACATAAATAAAATCTGATAATACTTCATAAAAACAAAGACCGCAGTGAAATAAAATTACCCCATATCTTTGCAGGCCAAGAAGCAGGAGAGTGCTGAAGCCAGTGAAGAGAACTCCAGCCCATACGGGGACCTTGAAAAGTATATTCAGTGCAAAGGCTGTCCCTATCACTGAACCAAATACAAGTTTCTAAATTCAAATATTATTTAAATAGAATACAAGTTGTTTCAAATGATTAATTTATCATTTAAAATTTTATAAAATAATTTGCTAATTATCTTTGCCTTTTTCATTGAACATATAAAACAAGAATGGTATTCCCTTGATTTTCCACAAACCCATCTCCACATACCATTTGTATAGTATAGTTTGAAATTTAATTTGGCTTTTTCCTATAAATGAAAATTTGTCTTCTCCCCCACTGAATGAGAAAATACGTAATTAAAAAGAAAAAAGAAAAGCTGAAAGAACTGGATCATCTGAAGTTTAGTGCCTTCGGGAATATCGGCAGCAATGACAGCAATCTCAGCTAATAACCACAGGCAATACTTGACAATTATGGGGTATTCAGCCTTGCAGAGCTCTGAAAGATGCTTCCCTGCCAATACAAACAAAACCAACATTAACAACTACACTTGTTTTTCTGCTTTTGTTTTTTTATTTTTTATTTTTTTGGGTCATTGTACCTGTGCTTACACCGAGATTTGCAGCGAGGGATTGGATTATGAGAGCGAAAATCAATCCTATGAGCACCACCCATAGTAGCTGATAACACCAATTCACATCATCACCCTAAGTTACAAGAAAATAAATGAATTTTTTTCTTCTTTTTTTTGGGTTCTGGTTCTATCCTTTACCTCAAACCCATGATTAGCTCCTGCTTGCAGATCAGTTTCCACTGGAACAGGGAGAAAAAAGAAGAAAAAACTTTGGTTAGAAGCATTGATATATAAGCACCAAAAAGAGAGAGAGGGAGAGGGAGAGGGAGAGAGAAAGGGAGACACTCACAGTTTCCAGGGTCGAGATACGCCAATGAGACAAGGAAACCAGGGCCAACAAAGGCCAGAAACTTTCTCCACCCGGGTTTCTAATGAATCAAAACAGCAAAACTCAGACTCCATGATCAATCCAGATTAGAAAAATGAACCCAAAAGAAGAAATTAAAAAGAGAGAGAGAGACCTGGTCATCTAAATCAAGATGATGAGTAGCATGACTGCGTGATGGAGGTGGTGGGGTGTCCAAGGCAGCAATCTGTTTGCTTCCTGTGTTACCCACTTGATGCTCCAGGCTTCTCATTTTCTTCTTCTTCTCTATTCGGCTCAACGCATTAATTTCTTCAATTCGGTTGTGTATTTATAGCGAGTGCACACGAGGGGTGACAGTCATTTGCTGCACGCTTCTCCATATTGCTATGTTAAGAAAAAAAGAAAAAAAAAAAAAAAAAAGAAAGGAAGAAGTAAATTAATATTAAAAAACTATCCCCCTTTTAGCTTTAATTCCGACTTTGTCAATAAATTCATAAGTTTTCTTACATGAACGGAGGTTTATCTTAATTAGAATGTCTTTGCTAATGATGTTTATAATCTTTTTAATATTTAAGAAAAATTAGAAATATTTCCTAATGTTATTGTCAAATACATTCTTTATCATATTTCAAGTCGATGATTTTAGTATTTTTAAAAGTGATCAAGAAATAAACTATGTTAAACAAAAAGTTTTTTTTTTAAAAAGTGTATTTTATTTAATTAATTAATTTATTTTACATTTTCAATGGGCATCCAAATAATAACAAAAAAAATTTATGTGCTTTTATGATTTATAAAAAAAAAAATGTATTTTTATATATCGATCTTCAAATTTTAAGCCAAATGTAATACCGAGATGTATAGATAATACAAAAACCATCTTCAACTTATATAAATATTACTTTCAGTTTGAGAGAAAATAATTTTTTTATTATTTAGGTTTTTTTCATTGTTTTTTCAAATATTTATACCAAAATACACTTCTTTTTTTTTTTCTATTTCTCTTCAATTTTCAAGAACTAAATCTTAAATTTACACCTTAGATATCAGACGTCATTAATTTTCTTTCATTAAATTTTATTTTGAAGAAAAAATTGACTAGAAACATTTTGAATTTGTATACTTCTTGGTTTTTATGGACAAATAAAAATGAATAATTAACAAATTATTTGACCACTAACACAAATTATTTCACCATTAAAGTATTAAAGTAAGATCACCCACAAGCCATTCATTTGGAATTTTGTGGGTGGGTGAGAGTCTCAACCATCAAATAATATATGGTGCATGTAAATGTCAAGAATAGATTATTAAAAAAATAAATAAAAAATTCACCATAGTCCAAAATCAAGAGTTCCAAATCCCAATTCATGCTACCACTAACATGGCCCATGCCTCTTCCTTTTTCTATGTGGATTAGACATGGTTCATGCCTCTCCCACGTTGTTGTTATCCATCAATTTATTTAATAAGAATTATATTACGTATATACTCTAAATTATTTTATTTTATTTTTCCTTTTAAATTGAAGTACGTGTCAAAGCAAGACATTCGCCCCACTAGCGCCATTGGGATGCTGCCAGAAGATTCTTCCTTCATTAATTTTTATGATAGAAAATTTTCAAGTATTCATGTTTTAGTGGTGTAAGACTTTAAGAGTTTCATGAAGGTATGAAGTGGGCATGAGAAAGAAAGATAAAAGAAGGAAAAAAAATGATCTATGGGCACTTTAATTTTAAACCCTGAGCAAATTTTTTAATGTACTTCCATGCTAAAGAAATTAGAATTTTTAAAAATAAAAAATAGGAAAATTATGTTTTATTTAAAAAATAGTTTTAAATAAAACAAAAATTATGTTTGAAAACTCAAAATTTTTTAATCTGTTTTTTATATTTTAAAAATAACTTTTATATATAATTTTTTTATTTTTAATGATTATTCATATTTATATAATTAGTTTTTAAAATAATTTTTAAAAAATAACTAAAAATAATTTTAAAATGTTCTAAAAAACACTATAAGCCTATTTAGAAATTATTTTTAGAATAATTTTCTGTTCTTTAGAATAAAAAAAACACATTTAACAATAAAAAAACATATTTAACAAAGCACTTTAAGAAATAATTTTTTAGTTGTTTTTTCAAAGTTATTTTAAAAAATAATTATATAAACATGTAAAATAATTAAAAATGAAACATTAAATATAAAAATTATATTTAAATATATTAAAAACATGTTAAAACAATTTTAGGTTTCCATTTAAAAATTGTTCTCAAAAAACATTTTTCAAAATTATTTTAAAAAACAGTCATAAAATAAGTTCTATATTTTCCATTTTTAGATTATCAAACATTTTTTTTTCACTTGATAATTCACAAATTTTAATATCTCACTACTCGTTAAATGAAATATTCCCAAAAAAGTGATCATTGTAAATAAATAAAAAAAAATTGATATAATAATAATTTATAACAAATAATTTTTCAACATCATGAAAAACTTTCTCATCTATCGGAGAATGGTAGTTTGTACAACAGGAACATGGATTTGAAATATGAAGTGGTGGCCACATATTCATATTTCAGTATCGTGCAATAATCAGAAAGGTTACGTGCAGTAACATATGACAAATCTAGTAGTACCCTAACATGTAGGGATTTGATGGGGTCTCTACATGACATTGGTCCCTGTAAGCCCATTCAAATTTCCATGGTGGGTGCCTCATCGGACTCGATCCATTATTGAAATTCTCCTCATCTTGGATTTATTTGCCCTCAATTATGATTAAGAATTTATGGTGACATCAATACCACACTGTACATGTTCTTACTTTTCAATATTATTACGTATGTGCTGACTGCTGAGGCCAGCTTATATATAATTTTATTTATTTTGAAAATTGAAAACCATCTAATTAGATATGGGATCTTAGAAATTTGTGAAAATCAAATGAAAGCAGATAATTATTTGAAGCCTTTGAACGTACCCCTTAGTGCATAGGACTTGTGACGTCTGCTGAATTATTGAGACCAACTTTTAATCCCATTATGTTTCTTTCATTTAAAATATTTTTTTTCCAACACTTTTTTTTTCCCCAAAATGATGAAAATCGGCTATTAATAATAATAATAATAATTATTATTAATATTATAAATACATTCATAAATGTAAAACATATAAACATATTGTACTCGTTTTGTTTTCTTCGTGTAATATTCTTTATTTCTTGTAAAAAGAATTTTAACAAGAGACTCCTAACAATTTAAGACTGATATAATATTTCTATGAGATTAACTAATTTAACATTTTTATGAGATTTTTTATTAATAATGTTTCAATAATTCTAGAAGTACAAAATATCAAATCATCTCTCACCTAAAATAAGGATCATAAAAAGAGAAAACCTCCAAATTTATAAAACCACGTAAATGATTCACACGTGCTTAGAAAAACAAATACAACTACTTTTGTATTTATATGCCCAAAAATCAACAAAACTTGCAAAATCCTGCAAAAAATTTCCTGACTTAATTGCAAAAACTAGTCCTTTCATATTCTTTCACGTGCAGAGTGGTTATGAAGGGGAGTCTCCTTCTCCACAACAGACTCACACTTTCTACCCACAGACTCACTCTCTCTAACCCTATAAAAAACTACAGAAAATGCATTCTTGTACCTAAAAAAATGGTGGAATAAAATCTCTAATATTTTCTTTAAAAAATTTTAGATTCTTTACATGTCTATTCTTTATGCACATGGACATCCAAAGAAAAGTGATATAATAATTGTACAATGGATGATTCCACTTCTCCCACTCCCCGTTTCTTATTTTGATTTGCTATATTTATCATGTTTTATTTATCTTATTACTTGTACAAATTTATTTATTTTTCCCCTTAAATGAAGTACCTATAAATACACTTTTATAATCTTATTCAAGAAAAGTTGAGATTTAAAGAAGATATTTGTTCTTGTCCTCATCATCATCATTATTAGTCCTAGCATTTGAAGAACTCAAATAATAATAATAATAAAGCATTCAAAACATTATAATTAAAAAAATTAATATTTCAATTGCTCTAAATCACATTCTGAAACTTGAATTGATATTTTAGAACTTGTATCGACTCAATTATTAAACAACTTTTGAGTCACAAGATTTTTTTAGTGAAATACCCCAAAGCATTACTCGACATGCACCCCATCTTCCATATCTATCACATGGAAAACAAAAATCAAGGTTTGCTTTATTAAACTTAAAAATAAAAAATAAAAAAACAAATTTAATAAAAACTCTTAAATGAATAGAGAAATAATTTATTATAAAAACCAAAATAATGTCATTTCTTTCATAAACAATTTCTAAACTTATGCAAAAATGTGTACATGTTTCACATTTAATTAAAACTTTCACCATATATCGTTATTGTTCCTTTAAACACTACAAGGAAAAATATATACAGTAATATTTATAATGAATCATTATAAACATAGGGTGTTGCTACAACATAGCATCATCTTATTTACCAACACCATAGAGGATACCAATTGGTGATGTATTTGGAAGCGACACCAAAGCAGATAAATGGTGACATATTCAAAAGCAACACCATATATTTTTAGTGATGTTAAATTTTGATATAGAGTTATGGTGTCACATCAAATTGAATCAAATGAGATCAACGTTAATATCATCAAATTCTACTTAAGAATATGTTTTGCTTATCATCAAATTGAATCAAATGAGAATAACATTAATATCACAATAATTGGAAGTATGAAACTATGTACAATTCATTAAATGAGTAAAACCTTTAATGCAATAACCGTAAAATCAACAATTATCTCTTTAATGATCTCATAACAAAGTAGTTACATTTGAACTTAAATAAAAAAATTCAAGAAAATAAAAAATATATCAAAAATAAAAAATAAAAATATAAATCGAAAATTTTAGAAAATATTAATCTTCCACTTAAAATCTACACTTTTTAAATTTATTTTTTATAATTCAATATGCTTTTAAAAATCATTTTTAACATTTAATTCTTTATATATATATATATATATATATATATATATTTTTTTTTTTTTTATTTCTTGGAAGGATTTTCTTAATTTCAAAACTTTTTTAATGTTCATTTTATGAAATAACAATGTCCATTAAATTTTATCTCAATTATATAAAATAAAATTTTAGTAACAAAATATAAAAATGTTTTCAACTACTAATATGATAAGACATGATATTATAACAATCATGACAATTGTGTATATAAGACAAAAAAAATCTAATTTATTATTAAAAAATGTAAAGAGAAAAAATAGTATAAGAAAGAATTAAAGAACTTTTCATAAAAATTATTGATTTTTCAGTCATAACTCCAATTGATTTTTCTTTTTTTAATTAAAATAATTACCAAAAAAATTGGATATGAAAAATATGTTCAAATAAAAATAATAAAAAATTAAAAACCTCAAAGGAAAATATATTCAATATTTTAAATTTTTTACTTTTAATATTCTTTAGATCAATAAATTGTAATGCCCCAAACCCAATTTAGGGGTAAAATTATAATTTAAAAATTATTAATTAATTAATTTAATTTAATAAGGGTAAAAAAGGTCTTTTCGTATTTAAAACTCCTAGATATAAATTGGATTTTTCATATCTTCTCTATTCAGAAAATCCTTTTACATAGAGATCAGAAATATCAAAGAACATGGGGTTGAAGATTTGGAGGTTTAAGGTTTGAAGATCAATTTTTTAGGTAAGATTTTTAATCCTTAAATTAATATTTTATATTCGTTAATTAGTTTTGAACACTTTCGATATTCTTTGAAATATCTCAATTTTGATTAGAGTTCGTTTAATTAATTTCTAGGTAAAAAAAATAAAAAATTTATGAACATAGTTTGATTTATTAATGGAGATCGATAAGTTTTGATTACTTAAATGAATAGATCTAGATAATAATAATAAAAAAAAATTATATAGTTTCGGATGTGAAAATTACATAAAATTTGTGAGTATGGAGGTTAAAAATTTTGACTTCAAAGAGGAGAAAAAAAAATGATGAAAGATGCCTAGGAAGGATTTGGCATGTTGAAAAAAAAAATTGGTTGACCTATGAAATGAAGTAAATAGCATTTTGGTAAACAATGAGGAAGAAAATGGCATTGATAACTTGGAAGAAAAATAGGTTAAAGTGTTGTTGGGTATTGAAATTAATAATAATAAAAGAAACAATAATAATGAATGGAGTTGGTGGGTAGTTGTCGGGAAAAAAAAAAAAGAATTGCATGGGGTATTTGTTAAGTTTCGTTAGGAGATTTAAATAATAGTAATAATAGTTTAATATAAATAAATATTCTTAAAAGATTTAATTTAGATAAGTTAGAAAAGAAAAATAAACTATTGTTTAAGAAATTGAAAATAATATTGGATGATAATAATATTAATATGAGAAATTATTTAGGATCCCTAATACAAAATAAAATATTTTTAAGATTGTCAAATTTATATATTTAGATAAATAATCAATAATCAATATTGTGTATGATATTTTTCAGAATTAAATACTTCAAGATTTTGAGTGTTTTTTCAAGGTAAGGGAAATTAATGCAGATTTTTATAAAAGAAAATAATTTCCTTTTTATATTGTATTTTGAAATGTGTAAAAATATTATTTTTATCTTTATGCATGGATCAAATATGTGTTTTGTATAAAAAAATATATTTTAGAATTTTCTTTATATATAAAAAATGAAAAATTGAGGAGATATGATATTTTGTTTTGTAAGTTTGAATTAATGAAATAAAGTATTTGACTTTGGATTATATGACTTTAGTCAACGGGTTATAATTGTTGACATTTTCGGTCCTAGTCAATGGGTTATAATGGTTGATATTACATGACCCTAGTTGACGGGTTATAATTGTTGACATTTGGTTTTGTTCACCTTAAATGGAACAAATTTGAAATTAGTTACTCAATTGTGAGGTCCCACCTAATTGGACACCATTTTTCATACGATAACCAGAGTAAAGATATTTTGAATGTATTTAATTTGGTTTTGATAAGAAATTGTTTTGAAATGGATATGAGAAAGTTTTGTTGAAAAGTTTGAATGTATTAGTACTTTGAACTCAAAAGTTTTTATGAAAATAAGTATATCCTATTTGCAAGCATAATTGAAAATATTTGATCCATGAAACTGTATTGATGTTCCTTATTGAGCTTTAAGTTCATGCTCATTCGTTAATAATTTTTTAAGTACTCTAAGTTCGGGCAAGGAGTGATGGTTAGGGTGTGGAATTTTTCTTTGTTAGGATTTTGGTTCAAACTTTATTTTGGACATTGTTTAGATGTTAAAATTTAATTCCTGTTTAAATTATTTGAATTTAGAGTTATTGGACAATAACACTCTAATTGATATGTTAGTTTTAAAAATTGAGAATTGGGGATCATAGAATTATTTATTTTACTACTCTAAACAAGAAATTGGTAATTGGTAATTTCCAGTTGTAAGATGAATATTGTGTTGTTTCCACTTTGAGCCTTTAGGTTTAGGTGTAAAATGACCGTCATGCCCTTGGAGTGGGTTTTGGGGCGTGACATAAATTATCAAACATTTTTTTCAGAAAAAAAAAAATGAAAAAAAAATGAAGAAAATGAAGAGTTTTATGGGAGGAATTGGATAAATTTTTGTAATAAAAGGATTGTTAGAAAAAAGTGGGCTAATCCAACCTATGGTAATCATCCTAGAAGAAAGGTGAATAAGGTGATGGTCTCTTTTTGAAAATTTAAACTATGTGAATGTAAGAGACAAATATATGCAAGTATATAATAAAACAATATAAAGACAATTGCATATAAAGTAAAAGAATAGGGAAGAGAGAATGCAAACACAGGATTTTATAGTGGTTCGGCGCAACCTGACCTACATCCACTCTCCTCTAGCTTCAATCCTAAGCTTGAGGTTCCACTAATTTAAGGCTTCCAAACCAAGCCTTCAAGCATTACAATTGGATTATAGTTTCAATTCACCATCTTGGACTTTTGGCTTCAAACATCCTTTGCAATCCTCAAGAGATACTCCGCTCTTGAACAACCTCTCAAGTGATATCCCACACTTGAGAAACTTACTCTCAAAGATTTATAAATAAATGATCTTACAAAATCCTAGTACAAAAACTTTAAGCTCAAATGATACAAGAAAACTAGGATTAAATGGTATACTAAAGATATACAAGTTTTAGAACAATGGTGCACTCAAAAACACTCTTCTAAGGCTCAAATATATTCAAGAAAGATTTGGAAAGGTTGGGCTCATGAAACAGTGAAGCTTGGAGCCTTTTTATAGAAGAAAAAAAGTCAAACTAGCCGTTGGGGGTTCAACCGATCGAGTTGGGGGTCGACCAGTTGACTAGTCGTTAGCATTTAATGCTTGGTAGGTGATCGTTGGACCTCAATCGGACTTCGACCACAGGTCGACCGGGAAGGAGGGTACCTCGACCAAGAAGGGCAGGCTATTGGAAGAGAGAGTGTGTTTTTAGCACTTCTTTATCGGACCTTGATCGGGCAAAAGGAACCGGTCGACCGGTACCCTAGCCGATTGAGCCGGTTGGCCCAATGCCTTGACCAATTCAACGTTTTGGCCCCGAAAACCTATCTTTTTCTATTCTTTTCTCTTCTAGCACTTAGGCAAGGTTTTTAGGTAAATTAATATGTCAATTTTGAAACATTTTGCCTAAGGTACATTTGATAAAACTCGGGTTTTAATTGAAAACATGAAATCATCCAATTTTAAAATGTTCAAAACAAAATAACTCTTGGATGATTTTGGTACATAAGTAAATAATGTAATGCATGAAAATCCTAGTACACCAACAACCTTACAAAAAGATCTTATGAAGCTTAGCTTGAAAAACACTTCTCTTTGAGGTGGTCTTATTCTTCATGATTTCTCCTTGATTGATTTGTCTTTGTAATTGCCACTTTGAAAATCGTTTTGCCTAATCACACTTGAAATATGATCATTAGTTCAAAACCTTATTTTGTTATTATCAAAACCGAGATTAATTAAACCTTGGTTTCACAAGGATTTTATAGAAATTTCCTAACCTTGAAACGAAAATTTCATCATCAATCTCAAATTACTCCAAAGTTTAGTCCATGCATATAAAAACAATAAGAAAAAAAGGCAAAAATAAAACATATTTTTAGAATCCTTTTGTGGGAGATAACAATATTGAGAATAATTTTCTCAAAAATTATTTTCTAAATATGACCAACCAATATCTTCATCACAACATACTATAATATTCTTAGAAAATATTAAAGGAAATTTCATAGAAAATCAAAAGAAAATTATAAAACATTCTTTAGAAAAAAAAAAGGTAAAAACAAAAAAAAACATATTTTAAGAATAGAAAAAATATGAATAGAACAAGATGATATGGAAACTATTTCATTTTTCCTTTTGTGAGAGATGACAATATTAAGAATAATTTTCTAAAAAAGTTAATTTTCAAATATCACTAATAAATATCTTCATCACAATATACTATAATATTCCTAAAAAACAAATCTCATCAAAAGAAATTTCTTGTAAGATCAAAAGAAAATTTCATATTGTAAAATGTTTATCCCTCATTATGAGTATAAAAGTTATTAAAAAATCATTCATTTATCTTATTTTCATTCAATTTGAGGTTTATGGGTTTAACAATAAAACACAAGATATGGTAGAATGTTTCAACCTAATTTTTACTTTCCTACAACTCAATAAATAAATAAATAACACTATTTACACAATCCACATTATAGATATACCAAATCAATGAGTATAAATTAACTGTGCTAATAAATATTTTGACATTAATAAAAAAAATGATTCTATGAAGTAGAGAAGAACAATTGTGTGTTAACTATGGATGTGAGAAGAGGTAGAAAAAAAATTATACTTAAGGTTATGGAATGAGATTTGTTTGGATAGTAGGAATATGGAAACAATGAGTTTTTTATATACCATTGTTATTCTCAAAGTGGGTCCATTAAGTTATAATATTTTAAAATTTTTATTTTATATGGTGTATCATCTTTATAGATTTTAAGTCATATGCTGTCATTATTTTAAAAATGACATCATAAATTATTTTTGTAGTAGTTAAAATTAATATTTCTGCTTCACATCTTTTCACCAAATCCATGATGTAGTTTGCCAGCACCATCCCCAGCCCTAGCCCCAAATTATAATCCATAAATCCACGTTAGCAAATAATAAAAAAATTAATATGAGTCAACACATTTGGAGCATAGATTTTAAAATATTGCATAAATTTGAGATTTTGAGCCTGACGCGCAAATGGCAACTTGCCCACATAAAAAATACAACCATATATCTATATTATGATTTATGATAGATATGAACTTAATGGTTAACAAAAGGTCTGAAAGAAAACGACATACTGGGCATTCAAGGGCGTGACCCATGCAACCCAACTGCATCTTCTTCTTCTCCCACAAACGCGCATGGTGGTCATGGGAGGAGTAGCTTTCATTATTGGTTTAGTCTTTAGAAACAAAAACAAACAAGATTCTCACTACCGACTCTTTCTTATATTAATACCGCCTACTTACTGCTCTTAACAACCATTCCATTTGTTTATTGAATGAACTCCCAGTGATTTGGAACCGGGATGCACTACGAAATTTACATTAATCCATTCATTGAGTCCCACCACCAACCTTATATATTTTGTGGACGTTCGCTGGCTGCTCGACACTTGCAAAGGCCACAGCATGTGTAGAGGTGACTATGGTTTAGAAAATATCTTAACGGGTAGATTTATCATATAGTTTGATGACTTTTTCTTCTATATAAAGAAATGAGCTATATTATTTAATCATATCATGTGCCTTGTTTCAACTTTCCATTCTCCAAACTCCAAACTTAAGAAAAAAAAATTAAAAATTTGTTATTTTCATGTAACAATCCGCACCCAATCATGTAAATATTTTATGGATGCAAAGAGGTTCTCACGACTTTAAAATGTTTTTACATTATTAATAGAAGCTTATAATTTTCTATCATATCCAATGTGGGATATCACATTTCATATTTGGTTTACCATAAAAATTAAATAAATAAATATAATTGAAATTAGTTAAAATTTTAAATGTTTTTAAATTATTTATTTTTATAAAAAGATGAAAAATAAGTAAAATAATAACTTTTTATCTTAAATTTCTTAGTTATTTGGCAAAAATGTCTTTTTCTTTCTTGTAAAAATAATATTTTCTTTTAACATATGTTTATAAATATTTAAAATAGTTAAGGGCATTTATGTTAAAATTTGATTACTTTAAAAAAAAAAAGATAAAAGAGATTAAATTAAAAAAAAAAATATGGGCATTATTTCATCCTTTTAACCAATTAATTCTAATTTTTTTGAGGAAACAAGTGCAGTGTAAATGGGAAGAAGAAATAGAGACAACAGCTGAAAGTTTAAAACTGAAGGCGAGGCACGAAAATAGGTCGGGCTGGACCAGGCTGAAGCACCCTAGGTTTAGGTTGGGATAGAGTTTGGGCCGTATCTAGACAGGCCCTGGAGGCGGACTTCGGCTAATCTGGGAGGTTGGTGCTAAGCCGATTCCAGCCCCAAGATCAAAATTAATTATTTTTGTTAATAAAACGGTCGGCCTAAGAGAGTTGTCACCGTTTATACGAAACAGACGCCATGATGCTTTGTTGTGGCCAATGGGATGAGTTTGGACGTTATGTCGGGTGTGGCGAACCGTCATCACTGCTTGCTGAGTGCGAGTGATATGGTAAACAAACCCGGGCAGATTCATTTATTGTCAATACCATGTTTAGGTTAGTGGGTAGGGATTACAGTGTCCCATGCGCTCTCAAGGGATTCAAATCATGAAAAAAAATGAAGGAAAAAAAAAATGTTGCTTCTAGAATTCTTTCTGACCAAAAGAACAGAAAAAGAAATAATGCAACTTCAAAAAAATGCATTGCCAATTAGTATGAATTTTAGAGTTACAATTCTTTAGATAGAAACTAATTTTAAGAATAAATACACATATCATTATTATTTGATAGACTAATCACTTTCTCTTTCCTCATTTCTATTGGAGTCGGTTCCACTTTAAAAATGCATTTTTATCTTTTACTATCACATATTTTTCCCATCAATTATACAAAGTGGAGGTTCCTCACTGTCGTTTCATACTCTATTATCGTTTAGATCCATGAAATAGTCGTTTGGATGACGAGACACAAGGTCGAGTGGTTACTCCGTCTAGACCAAGGATAGTAGACAAACTTCCAAACAATCGGGCAATGAAAATGGCACCTGAGATGCCTCCAAGCATTAATTGCAAGAGGCAGTAAGCCTTAATTAATGCAATTGTTGCGAGGGTAAAAAAACTAGTCTTTAAGACTCATCAAGGCAAGATAACCATTATGAACCGACAATTATTGACATAATAATACATAATTAAATACACTTAAAGTTCCATTAAAATGTCTGAAAAGACGTTATACTTGAGCATAAATAAATAGTCACTCATAACCACGAGAAAAGTACACTGTCATTGTTAAAAACAACATTTTTGTTACTCAAGTCTTCTCTATTATTGACTTAAGTTTTAGAGGAGCGTACTTGAAAACTCATTCAGACACTCCTTTGCACAGATCGAACCATCGTCTACGTCTTAGAAGTTGGACGAATTTTAGACTTGTTGGTCATACACCAACACAAAAGTATAGCTCTTTTACACTAATTATTAGTCTCATCCATCCCTAAAACATAATAATCCCAAATAAATTTAGGATAACCATATTAAATAATCAATTTTCCTATTAAAAAAAAAAAATCCCTTAAACTATTAAGATTTGGGCATAGAAAAAGTGTGCTTTTTCATGCTATCAAACCTTTTTCACAATGCGGAGAACATATAGGTACTTGTACTCACAATTTTGTAATTCACAATGTTTAATAATTTACAAAATAAGGGGTATTAATCCTATTATGATATAAAAACCCTCATCAAGAAATAAGATTTAAAAAAAATTGAAGAAATAGACTTTAATGTTAATGTGAAAAGGAGAAGTAATATCATTTTTTCATGACTTATGAGATATATAAATGTTTTTTTATATTTATAAGTATTTAAAATTTATAAAAAGTTACATAATCAATATTATGTAGTCCAAAAAAATATTTTTGGTTCATTAATGAACATTACCGTGTGATGCTGGGAGCCTGGCACCTCTAAATTAGAGAGAGAGAGAGAGAATCTGAGTTTAATTTGAAATGGAGATAGGATGATTATAAATTTTAATCCGTGTGGAGAATAATAATTTTGAATCATTTATTTCAAATTTGCAAGGAAGTTTGGAGCTCCCTCTTTTTTCCACTCAAAGTAAGAACCCAAGTCAAGTATTATGCGTGGCAGCTTTGACTAATGACCAAATTACTTCATTAATTAAAGAGAAAGGGTGGCTTAAAAAGTAAGTTGTCCTATTTCAATTCGCTCGTCCTTTCCACGCGCCTAGGATGAGGGCGTGCGAATACTATTATTCCTTCAAAAAAGTATTCAAATCGGACGGCTCTGAAGCATTCCAAACATACAACAGTTTTTCACTAGAAGAGTCCGAACCCGGCCCAATCGGAATCTCTGACGGGTCGAGGCGAAGACCCGTATGACGAGTAAGACGACGACGGCGAAGCCAGGAATGGCGACGGGGCCCTCCGAAAAGAAAAGGACCTTCGGGTCCGAATTTCGATGTCCGAATTGAACATGGGCTCTGGTAATTTTACGATCCTCTTCTTGCTATCCTTTCGGCTCATCAATGGTGCTGGAAAGCACCCGACCGAAACCACCGCGGGCTGGTCGAATATCCAGCGATCGGAGCGGGCTCGAGGCGCTGATCGGAAAGTCCCGGTTTGGAATTCAGGCAGAGGGGGGAAATTGGACCGGGGACTGGAAGGCGGAGGCCGGAGCTTCTGCGGCGGGTTCGTGGATGAACGTTGGTGGTTACCAGGTTGCTGGTGACGGTGCTGGACCTTGGGCACACCAGGTCGGATCTCCCACTTGAATGGAACGGCCCCTGGTTGCCTGAACGATTCATCCACAGCCATGGTTCACAGAGAAAGAAAAACCTCTCCTACAAAGTACCTATTACTATAACTGAAAATAACAAACTCTATTTCTAGCTTTGCTAGCTCTCTTATATATATATATAGACGAAGGAATAGACTAGTCTCGGCGGGATTGAAGGGTTGGCGGGCCCGAACTGGGCTTCACGAGTCCATGAACACAGTTGACTGTCTACGTAAAAGCCAAGATTGGTGACACGTGGCATGTAGGAGAGGAGCGTTTTGGAATAAGTTTCCTTCAACGGATGAATAATGCTCCACGTAACTTTGAACAGTGGCGGCAAAGCTTGGAAGTCACGTTGGGATTTTGAAATATACAACGGTGTGGAGATGAATGCAGCCTGCAGATCTGCTAAAAGTAGGCCCGCTTTCAATCAAATCAGCGGTTGGCCGATATCATGGCTCCTGAACTTGCGCTTTCCTATTTTAAATGTGACCTTGAAGTGGACAGTGATGCTTGTCTGATAGGGGCATTGGTGGCTGGATGAGTCACTGGATTAGGTTGGTTACCGGCTTAAAATATTATTTTATTTTAAGCAAGTTGGATTATACCATATTCTCACTGTGTATCAGTGTGGGACTTTGATAATGGAGTCCTATCACTTATCCCACTACTAAGCTTGAGTCGACATCCCCTCATGGGTTTGGATGATAAGCTTCATGGACTACAGGTCTATACCCATGAAAAAACAAACTTAGGCATATTAATTGCACAGATTCAGCTTTAGTGTCCAAGTTAATGCCCATGAAAGACGCCATCAAATTTACTAATATTTAACTGGGGCCACCCGCCACGACCCAAAACCCGTTATCTACGCTTCGTTTAAGGCGGCGCATCTCAATTTCAAAAGAGTATCATCAACTCAGTAGCGCTAGAATGGGTCCTTTTCCCTGACACTGATGCTCAAAATTCACCGGTTTCTGGGTACATGGGCCCTCAAGATATTGAAGTAAGGAAGCCAGGAGCGTGCCTGAGCTCATGGCTCAAGGGAGTACTAAAAAGAACAAGGTTTATAGCTAAACTTAAAAGTCACAAACAGAGTACATTTCTCCTGTAGTTCGAGTTGGGTTCATTTCCATCCGCAGGATATACAATTAAATAAAGCAAGAAACCTAGAGACTGAAGAGCCTTTTATCCGTCTGACTCCTCTGCTCGGCCCAGGGAGTTGAGAGGTCCAACTCCTAACCATGTGTCGACCATTTAAAGCAGTTGAACCTCAACAATTTCACCACTTCTACAGATTGAAACATTCCAGGAAGTTGATCATCCAGCTCTACATGATTTGGTGAATATGCAGTATATACGATCCTTGCTTTCTTGCTACCTAGCTCTCATGAGGAAATTCTTCTGGCATGTTGCAAAGAGCTCGCATTGCATTGCTGGCAACATCCAGCAGCTGCAGATACTCATCTGCTCCATCAACAAGACACTGCAGTACCACAAAGCAACAGTAAAAATTGTGCCTATTACATGTGGATGAAAATTTTAGGCCAGCAAAGCAATAATGTGCATACAAGTGGTGTTCCATAAGGGGAAAAATAAATAAATAAATAAATAAAAAATGCAGGCTATGCAAGGAAGAGATCGTATATCAAGGACCTAAAAAAACGTCAAAATCAAATGTTATTCATGCATTTTAATAATCAAAAGGTTGTTATTTCAGTGGCTTCATGAAAGGATCCCACGTTCAAAGGAGGAGAAAAAAGAGTTCTCAGGATTTTTCTTTCAGTTTCAAGCAATTTCAAATTTTTAAATAACACTAGTTATTAAGTTGTAAACTAAGTTCAATTTCTCCCACTAAGATTAAACTGACATCAAACTTAAGCATATTATATGCACTAAAAGTAGTTATTCTGTAAAGTGACCTTATCTGCCTCAGCCAATCTCTTGCAAATTCTTGCTTTCTGTTCATCTGATATATCTGCTTCAACAACTACATCAAATAACTGGGAAAAACTTGTATCAGTATTGGATTTATCAAGCAATTGAACATAGTAGGCAAAAAAGGCAAGAATTGAACCTGATAAAGCATCTGAGAAACCGGATATCCCTCTGCAATGACATTATTGACTTCCTTATTTGCTGAATCAAAATCACCACTTTTGCAAGCTGCAAAAAGAGCCTGAACAACATGCTGAGGAACAACCTGATAAATTAAATTGGAGGAGTCAGAAGATGGAAAATGATCTAAGCAGAATACACATCAAACAATATCATTTGTTTTGCCTATAAATAATCATACACATCAAACAACAAACACCTCAATATGCAATAATTTTCTTAGATGCTGGATAAAAGCAAAGCAGCATAAGTGTGTGTTAGTAATTCCTATAACATGTGTCCATAAACTCCTCCTTCTGTTTTCATTTAAGATCATACAAACCACATTTCTGGGTTAACAATTCAATTCACAAACTTTCGCAGACAATAAAAGAGGAAAGCAAGCAGTTTGGAGAAGGAAGATCGGTAATTTTAAAATTTAACAATCTTAACTTACCCCAGATACACCGATTAGGTCCTTGGAAGAAATAATTGATCCAAATAAGCGAGCAGCTCCCTGTAGTAATCCAAAACAGAATAGTTCAGTTCTTACCTGGAGATGGGAATCTTAAACAGACCACATGTGCTTACAAACACAAAATTGAAAATATTTATACACAAAATGAATTACTCTTTCTGGCTCCAGGTGGGGGGTTGTGTGTGCAACAAAACAAATACAAGTAAAAACATGGATGGCAATTAATCCTTCATGATGAATTTGATAACTCTGACCAATAGCATTCTGAGACATGACAGAACAAGATGGTGCTCTAGCACAATAAGCATTGAAGAAAATTTTAACAAAAACTACTCCTCCCATATTATTCCCAATAAAAAGCAGTGACAAAATGATAAAATGATACAAGTTTGTATAGGTTGCAGGTTATTTCCCCCAAACTTTGACCATAATCTGAATGGCACAACAAGAAAAAGATAATGTGGTACATTTTCATTTCATGGCATGAAGTTTAGCCAATTGAGACATTTCGTCTCATAGATTTCTCTTAAAAGAGGCAACTGGTGTAACCACAACAGGGGAAAAAGATATTACAACTTTGTTGTTAACACATATAGGTACTTATGTACAATGAGTACTCCTTCATGCATAACTATTGGCTTTGCATAATCATCCATCAGAGTTGTCAAAACCATTATTAGCTTGGTATCTTTTTCATGGGAATGACCATAACTTTAAGACATGAATGGAAAATGCAAACCTCCTGTTACCTGCAAGTATGTTATCGCCCGACGAAGATCACCTTGTGAGATAGAACTTAAGGTTGAGAGAGCCTGCCACAATTACAAGGGTGCAATATTATCAAAAAGCAAAAAGATTGTCTTTTTCCTTTTTAAAAATTCTTTGCTTAAAGCACATGTGCTAGATGTTGGCAATAACACAGGATGGATTACAGAAAGAAACAATCCATTCACACAACAAAGCCATTAATCTCACACCTCTGAATCCAGATTGAGCTCTTCTTCTTTACAAATATGCAATATCCGGCTGCTCATGATTTCTTCTGAAAGTGGCTTGAACCTAAACTTCGCACATCTAGAAGCAAGTGGTTCTATAATTCTACATAGAAAACAAACACAGAAAACACGAAGTTCTCAAAATTATTCGTCGTTAGGATTGCAGCAAATAACAAAAGGCAAAAGCACCGCTGAATATAATTGGATTCTATAATGCAGTCCAACATGAACTAAACCAACCCTCTTCTCTTCCTGTCCCCCACTCCCAAAAAATATCAAATAAATAAACAAATGAAAGAAAGAAGAAAAAAGAAATAAAAAGATTTTGATGACATTGCATTAAATAGTTGCTGAGATGCTTATTTTACAACCTATCTAAACTAAAGGAAATAAAAGACATCAATTTTCTAACTTATGCTCAATCCCAAACATAACTGAAAAAATGGACTAAAGAAATTCTATATTACCATAACTAAAATAGCCAACCATAACCTTATGATGTCATAAGAAAACTAGGATGTGGCATTAAAAACACACACCTGCTAATGTAGTTACAAATGAAAAAGAATCTTGTAACTTTGGAGTATGTTTCCATTGTTCGTCTCAAAGCATTCTGCATAGGAGAGCTTAAGTAAAGTCACATTCATATTACATTCACATCAAATTGATAAACAGTACTACAAAGGAACAAGTAATGGAAAAACATACCTGGGCATCTTCAGTCATTGAATCAGCCTCATCTAAGATGATAATCTTGTAAGGTGGACAAGGATAACCCCTAACCAACAAAAGTGGAGGCACATAATTGAACAGAAGAGAGTAAAATATAAACTAATTGAGCAAAATAAAATGATTGTAAGATTTATACCCTTGCCGGTGACCAGATCCTACAGCAACGGCAGCAAAATCTTTGATCTTTGTACGAACTACATTGATCCCACGGTCATCACTTGCATTCAGTTCAAGCACCCTTGACTTGTAGAGTTCAGGTCTGCAAGGACAGCTCAAATTTAGAAGAAAAAGGGCAAAATGAAAATCGAAATCACAGATATGATATATACTCATAAACGTGCCAACTAATACATGCCATCCAAGCTACTGTTTTATAAGATTGTTCAAGGTTGTCAAAATGACTGCTGAGAGTCACTAAAAACATGACTAAGCTCCCTTCCAGACTTTTGAGCAATAAGGACTTCTATCTACCAGCTGAAAACTTGAACATCGAGTAAAGGATTGCTTGGACCTAATAATGAGGTATCAAAGCACATGTACATGCTTTGGAAAATTGGCATTCTAATCAGAGCTTGAGAAAGGAAGATAGACCATGATATAGGGTAACATCAACAATCTAGAAACACACGGGTATAGTCAGACATCAAAGTAGAGCAAAAAGAAATAAAAAGCGCCAGTCTCCTATGTCAACGCTTGTGCCATCAAGAGGCCTAGATTTTTGTTATGCTGTTCGAAGAAATACTTATTTGGCATGCATGTGGCCATTAATACTTTCTAACAAATTAATTAGCCTCTCCCATGCTGTCATTATCAGTAACTGTGGGCTTGTCCAAAAGCTTGAGATTCATTCAGATTCAGACATAGAGTTAGGTGGTGTTTGTTTTTTTGGCTTTTTGCTGAAAGCAATTTGTTTTCAGCATTTAGGTTATTTGTTTTTCTACTTTTTCATGACTTATTATAAACTTTTTCCTAAATTAAAAAAACCAAATATGTAACTTTTTCTAATAGAAAAAATAAGATATTGGTTTTTTTTTACTTTTTAATACTTAATAGAAATAAAATACTACAAAAACAAACAACCTGATATTTAACACTATTAAGCATTAAGGTTCTATTTAGAATTAAGTAAAAAAACAAACACCACCTTAGTATGGCCCTTAAAAATTGAATGACCTTTGTTTCTTCTTCCATTAACTTCCCTTGGAACTTCAACTTTGAGCATAGTCGCAAACTCACAATCAGCATGAATTGCAACAATTAGTTTCCCTCATTAAGATTCTCCTTTTATAGATATTACTTTTGGTCCATCGAGTTTAACTAGGAAGCCCCAGTGTAAGATTCTTAAAAATATCTTCCACCAACTCACAGTGGTTCAAGAATCTGAAATCTTGAATTTAGTGATATCTTCTCTAGTAGATCTTTCTTTCATTGCATTGGTGCCCAATTGTCTTCAAACTTTCTTTCTCCCCCAACCTCTAACAAGAATAAGCATGTAAATAAATTTTGTCTTAGAATCTAGATAATATTAATAAAGATGCTTTAAAGAAGGAAAAGAAAATAATTTTTTTCTGCTCATGTATGAATCATGTTAAAAAAAGAAGGCACATCATCTCATCATTTTCCCTACTGACCAATTTACATGTGATGCCTATGAAAGCATAGACTCTGTTAAGAAGAAGACTCATGTGATTGTGATTCTCTCCATATGGGCTTCACTGTCAACAGAATCCAGTGGGGTATCCTGTAGCAGTTACCTTTTAAGAGTGGAAAAGCAGGATTACTCATTCTGTCCCTCATCAGCCTGCTACTTCTTTGATCTTTAACTAAGCATATACTTGAGCTCAAAGATGATGGTTGCTCCTTGGATAATCTAGAGCTTGAAAACTCCTTTGTTACAGGGGACCTTTACAACTAAAAACAAACTCGGTCTTTCATGGTTCCATACCAAAGGTTTGAGCTCATTATTGGTTCTGCACTAATCCCCTCAAACATCTGAACATGTCAAAGGGAACATGGATATTTTTTATTAGTTTTTTTTTTTTTTTTTCCAGAAATGCTATTTCTATCAGTTCTACCAATTGCATTATCCTCATTTCCACTGAATTTATTAAGAAAAGAGAAACCAAATTCAAGCACCAGGCACTTTGGCAAGTAGGAGCCAAAAGTCAAGTAAATAAAGAGCAAAAAAATTGCACTAACGACAAAAGCAAGTAGACCAAAACCTTGTTACAGGTATATGTTCTTGTTCTTTGAGCAGTTATACTTCAGAATACAACCTCTGATCCCATCCAAGTTAACTCCCTCAGTTCCATCAATGCCTCCTACATCTTTTCTCGTGTAAAACTTTGGTCTCTATATGCTTGCATGCCTCAGCAGATAACTTCCAATCATGATCTTAAATCCCTTTAAGCTTTCACATATTAATTCCACTTTGAGTGTAACTTTTTTTTTTTTACTCAAGGATGTAGGTCTTACCATGCCTACCAAAAGTTCATATATTACTTGGTTTAGAACTCCCATAAATTGATTATTAACCTCCAAAGTAGTAGAATGTTCAAATAACGAGAGTATATAATGACAGTTGTATGCATTCCTTTAACCTTCCATACAACCCATGAAAGAATACTTTTAAAATCAAAACCCATGTGCCTGTAATCCTATACTTGATTCTGTTACTGAATGATAAATCAAACCTAGTGCAGATCTTCATTTTGTAAGCCTTCCCAGCACACACATATCCAGCCACAGTACTGGCATTGGTTTCCCCTAGCAAACCAATCCAAACCTGTAGCTGACTTCCCAACATCCAAGTCTCAGTCTTAAATGTAACTTAAATGAATTAGAGAGAATTCCATGAAACATCAATAAATCACAATCACATAAATTGATCGCAGCCCTCAAAAGCATGGAGGACTTATGGTTCGATTAAAAAAAAAGATTATTGTCTACCCTAAAAAACACATCATTTAGAAATCCTCCATGTAGTCATTTGAGAAACACAACACCGTGTTTTTGAATGAAAGTTTGAGCTGAAAATTTTTTCAAACTTCAATAAATAATAAGATTCACATATTCCTAACTCAAGCTAATGAAGTGCTACGAGTACATCACTCGTAAACCAAAATTAATAATATATATATATATATATATATATATATATATATATATAGAGAGAGAGAGAGAGAGAGAGAGAGAGAGAGAGAGAGAGAGGACCCGAAAAGCTGATGAGCAATGGCAAGCGCAGTGGTGGTTTTTCCGGTACCGGGCGGCCCATAGAACAGCATGTGCGGGCACTGCATAATTAGAAAATTTTCACCATTTTGTAAATATTTTCCTTGCTTTTTAAGGGCAAAAATTGAACAACTGAAGGTCCCAAACAAACAGAAATTTCAAGAAAATAAGAAAAACAAGGATAGGGTTTCAAACAAAATATAAAATTGATAATACGAAAACATTGAAATGAAAAGGAATCCATTACATTTGTGGTCTCAAGGGTGTTGGTAAGCACTCGAACCACCTCGTCCTGGTGAGCTACGTCCTTCACTTGCTTCGGGCGACTGATAACAATATCAATACCCACAAAACATAAATTAAAAAAAAAAAAAAAAAACTTCAATAATAAATAAAATGCAAGCATACGAGAAAGATCGTACTATTTTTCCACCCATGGCTGAGAGCTCTGCAACACTGGCGCCATTTTTCTCTCTCTAAAATCTCTCCCTCTCTCTATTCTCTCCTGTTTTTCACTTTTTCCCGCCTGTACTCGAGGCACCTCGCTGCTCCGCCTTGATGGTGATTTAGGGCTTGAACTTTGAAGGCCTGGCTTGGGACGTGGGCTAATTGTTTGATGGGTTGGGCTTTATTTTTTTTGGGGCTGGGCAAGAAGGCATATGATATTGTTTTTTCTTAATCCAATTATGATGTACAACCTTAAATGGTCTTGTGAAACTACAAATTTGAACTCATTTTTTAAAATAATATTTTTATTTATTTTTTAAAAATCATATTAAACTAATAATTATAGATAAATGTCTTCCCTTTTTAGATAAATCAAAAAAATAATTTCTATATATTTTTTCCATATCTCAATTTAATCCCTTGGTTTTAAAGCAATATCCAACTATTAAATTAATTACATTTTAAAGATTTTAAATAAAAAATAAAATAAAACCTCTAACTATTCTTTTAATATAATAGCCGGTCTAACATCATGTAATAATGACTGTGATTTAAAAAAAATAAAAATTATATTTGATTCTTGAAAATTTTGAAGAAAAATAAAATATAAGGAAAATAAAAAGATATATTTAAATTATATAAATTATTTTTCATTTTATTCAAATTTTTTTCAAAGTATTTAACTTTTTTATTATGTTTAACTTTTTCATTTTTTTAGTATTTTTGAAACCAAATTTAGGATAAAAAATAAATTAAATCACGAATAAATTAATAATTTTTGTATTTTACCTTTTTTATTTGTATGATATGACCATTTACATAATTTTTAAATCACCTGCATTGTCTCATGGTTTAAATTTTAATAAAATATTAATTTACATGTACTTTAAAGTTTGAAAATCCATCCATCTCCTTGAATTATGTTTTGGGAATTAGTCAAACCAATTATTAAAGCCTTTCAAACTCAATTCAAACTCTTGGGCCCACTTACTAGAAAAAGAGAAAAAATAAGTACACGTTTCAAAATCAAAAACCATATTGTTACCAAAATCAATAACAATAATTGAAATTCATCCCGCTTTGCTAGGAACATTTAGGTGTTTAGCATCAATCAAACCTTGTTGACAATGTATATAGGAGAATAATAAAAGAAAAATTAAAATAAAATATAGTTTAAGAATGTAAATTACTTTTTACTTTCGAACCATGTTTGATTAAAAATACGAGAGAACGAAAAAATAGAGAAGGAAATAGTTAAAGAAAAAAAAATTAAATCAATAAATTATTTTATTTACTATTTCAATATCATTTTAATTATTTTTTCCATATAAATATTAAATAATTTTAAATTTATAAATTTATAACTAATTGTAATTATATTTTATTTTATTTTGCATTTTTTATGTTAAATAAAATTATTTTTTTATTTCTTTAGTACTTTTGGAAACTTAAATATCATTTTTTTTCTTTTTTAATTGTGTGTTAAAACTTAAAAAAAATGTGGTTAGAAGAAAAAAGATTGCAATTTTAACATATTTTTTATATTATATAATTATTATTTTTGTATTATATAGAATGTTTTTAATTTATAGTGCGTTTAATTTGAAATATTTTTATAAAAAAAAATTGTTTAAAAGTACTTTTAAATAAATCATTTATCAAGTATTTTTTTATATAACACATTTTTCAACACTAAAATCAAATTTTCATATTTTAAAAGTGTTTTTTAAATTTCACAAACATCTATTTTTTTTTTCAAAAACAAAATTTAAACTAAAAATTGGTTCATGAAACCATTATCAAATTGACTTTTAAAATATGTCGGAAAGTGTTTTTGATACTATTGATTAACCCATTGAAAATATCGATTTTCTTAAATTTACCAAAATATCCTTATTACCAAATACAAGCAAGTAAATTTTGTTGATGAATTAATATGGTAACAATTCTCTACGTTGTTTCAATTTATTTTTGACTATACTTGATTGTGATTAAGGTTTTAAAATTTAATTAAATAATTACCAAACCTACTATTTATATAAAGAATTAAATATTTGACCGTTAGATTTATCTCCCAATAAAATCACTTAACGTTAGAAGATTTTTAAAAGATCTTTAAAGAAATTTGTTGGTGTCCCTTTTTTTTTCTTTAAACAAAATATTGAATTTTCAGATTTTTTTTTTAAATCTTTTAAAAATTTTCTAAATTTATTTTCATTCCTTTTTAGCCAGTATACTAAAAAATTTGATGGAGGCAAGTGCAGATACTGATTCGTACTCTAATCCAACGATAGAGATCTGTCAAGCCAAATAGACGGTCCAGATCATCTCAAGCCCAACTGCTCTTCCCGCTCAAAAACGTTGCAAATAAACAGGGGAGAAAAAAAGAAAAAAGAAAAGAAAAGAAAAAGTTGCTCTCTTCTCTTCATCAAGAATAAAAAACCATACATAAACCCTAATTGCTTCAAGAATTATATACCCTTTCGCTCAATAAGGTTTCTTCCAGTGCATTTCGCGACCAAGAAAGTTAAAACTACCGTCGTTTTTGCAGAGTAATTCCGGCCATGTCGACGCGTAGTCGCGGGTTACGGTCATCTTCCATAGCGAAGAGGCCTCCGACGACGGAGGATCACGGAAAGGACGTCATGGCGGCCAAGAAACGACCGCCTCTCAGAAACGTGACCAACGAAAGAAAGGGACCTCAGATTGGTGCATCAAATGCTATGGTGCGTGCTTCTCTTTCGATTTTCATGGCGTTTTTGTTCTTGTTTCTGCTTTTCCCTTTTGGGTATCGAGATCCCTAAATACATGTTTTGGGCTATTTCAATTGGATGATGATCAAGGACAGTGGCCATAATGAAAAAAGGTTACAACCATGTTTGAAGGTACCAGATTAGTGAATCAGGAAAAGGGAATTCTTTTGGGAAAATCGCAACACCCAAACCCGGTAGGAGGATAAAGGAAAATAGAAAAAAAGAAAAGAAAAAGAAAGATTGATGTGAATTGCCTATGTCCACGGGAGTTTGATCTCTTCACTGTTTTTACAACTTGGACGCTTTTCACGGCTAACATTTTTTTTTTTTTTTTTTTGTGGGACACAAACGAGTCCTATGAACTTACACTGAATAGAAAGTTTCCAGTCCTAGTCAAGCTAAAAAGAGTAATTTACCCAAATCTAAACTTTACAAATATTGACTTTCTCAAAAATAAAAATAAATAATCCGAGTCAAAATGACCAACAATTTTCATGTTGACTCAAATTCTCTCAATACCAGGGTGGGGTATCCCTTCTTGAGGCTTACCCCTTATGGGTAGGGTGTCATTGTTGCGCAATCAATAAGAGTAAACATGTGTCAAGTTCAAACTCTTCTCTGTCTTCTTTATAACTTCATTATTTTTGCAATTAGTCTCATCCTTGTGTCAACAAGTATCCTTAGTTGAAAATGAAGTCTTGTAAATTTCAAGGTGTGACTCTACTGTCAAGTTTTGCAAATTTCGAGACACTTTTATTAATATTCATAATTCCATCTGTATAAGAAAAAATCATAGCCTAGAGTGTCTAGAACCCCCCCTCCCAAAGAAATCAAACTTCTCATCAATTTAGGAACATTTTTAAAATTAATAATATCCTCATAAACTATCAAACATACTCCCCTTCACAGTACCAATCCCAATTGCTTTAAAGTTAAAAATCACTGTCCATTGAAATAGGTTTAACATTACATTCCTTATTGGTGTCAAAACATTCTTTATAGGGGCACATATGAAAAGAATATTTAGAATCCAAAATCTAAGAGTTAGAAAAATTTTCATCAACTATAATACAAAACACATCTTCATTATTATTAGAATTAGACTTTTCATCAACATTATCAAAATTTGAAGTCTCTTGGGATTCAAGTTTTCTCCTTACTTATAGGTGTTTTATCAATTCTTCACAATACCTCATAATATATCTTTTTTTTATATATATATATTATAATATCCCTTTAAGAGTGTGATTGGAAACAATCATCTTCTCTATTTACTCATATCACAATACGATTTAGACTTCACCACAAGAGCTTATTTAGTATGAGATGAACTACTTGGTTGTTTAATATTCTTTGTCTCTAAGAGAGCAATTGACACCTCATCAATAGTTAACATCATTTTTCCAACTAAAAGCGTAATCACCAATGTCTCATATTATTTTGATAGAAATGCCATTAAAATAACAACTCAATCTTCCTTATCAAGTTTGACCTCTACACTTAATAACCACGTTATGCACTTATTAAATTTATTTTTATGATCCTTAACGTCAATTCCTTCATCCATCTTTAAGTCATATAACTACTCTTTTCAAATATAATTTATTTGTTAGGGATTTTGACATATTAATTTTCGCTAATTTTTTTTTTTCATAAATCAAAAGGAGATTTCTTATTCAAAACACTATCTAAGTGTTTTGAATTAGATAATATTTTGACTAAGGAATCTTCTTTTCATTTATGGGAAAAGTTAGAGAAAACTTATATGTCGAAATCCCTAATAAATAGATTACATTTGAAAAATAGTTATACGAGTTGAAAGTAGATAAAGAAACCAATGTTAGAGATCATATAAATAAATTTAATAAGTACATAACTCAACTATTAAGGGTGGAGATCAAGATTAATGAGTAAGATCAAGTTTTTATTTTATTTGCGTCCTTACTGAAACCATATGAGACATGGGTGACAACACTTATTGTTTGGAAAAACGATGTTAAAAGTGGATGAGGTGTCAATTTCACTTTTAGAGACAAAATATTAAGCATTTTTTCTCACACCAAACAAGCTTTTATGGTGAACTTTGAATCATATTATGGTAGGAGTAAATTACAAGGGAGATATTATAATAGGATAGGTGATTGTTTCCAATCACATTCTGGAGGGATGTGGAGTGTTACTATTATTAGAAAAAAAAGGACATGTTTAGAGGTATTGTGAAGAATTGACGAAGCACTTAGAAGTAAGGAGAAAACTTAAATCCTAAGAGACTTCAAATTTTGCTATTGTTGCTAATGAAAAACTTGATAATGATAATGATATTTCTATTATACTTGATGAAGATTTTTTTTCTTCTTGGATTTTGGGTGTTATTTTTGTATGTGCCCATATAAGAAGTGTATTGACACCTACAAAGAATGTAATGCTAGTATTGTTTTAATTGATAGTAATTCTAGCTCTAAAGTCATTGGGATTGATTGCGTGAAAGTGAAGATGTTTGACAGTGTTGTGAGGATATTGACTAACGTTAAGCATGTTCCTAAATTAAGGAAAAATTTGATTCTTTTAGGGGCTTTAGATCTTTTGGGCTATTACTTCTCTACAAAAGGATGACATTATGAATATTAATAAAGGTGCCTTGGTAACTATGAAAGGCAAAAAATTTACATAACTTGAATGGAAAGATAATTTTAAGTGGAGCTATGATGATAGAGCCATGTCATGAAAAGTCTTATGTTAGTGCTAAATAAGTTGCTAGAGTAGAAGACTACAACAAGATATTGGTTTTAGATGAAAAATATAAAGACAAGATGATCAAGACTCCATTTTCAACTAAGAGTACTTATTGACTAAAGGATGAGACTATTGTAAAAAGTAAAAAGAATGAAGTTATGAAGTAGACAAAGACAGTTTCTCGAATCAAGTTTGATGAGAGTTTGAACTTGACACATGTTTACTTTTAGTGATTGTGTAGTGGTGACATTTTACCCATAAGGGGTGCAAAGGTGGGTATCAAGAAGAGATACCTCCACATGTGAATTGAGAGAATTTGAGTCAAGGTGGAGATTGTTGGTGATTTCAACTCAAATTATGGATCTTTAGTTTTGGAAAAGTTGATATTTATAGAGTTTATAATATAGGACAACCTTTGATCGATTGTTTACAATCAAGTTGGTAGGTTAGAGGTTTTATTTTTTAAGGTTTAAGGAGATGGACAAGGAATAGAGTTTATGACAACGGGAAAAAACAAAATAAAAATATAAAGAAAGAATATGAGAAGAAGAAGGGATAGAAACTTTATAATCTCATTAAGACCTTCTAGGGATTTCATTTAGAGGAAAAATAATGAAATCTCATCGGTGAGAATTGCAATGCTTGAGAAAAAACTAATATTATTTAATCATTTTATTTTGGTTTACATCAATTATCCTTATTTACAAGCTTCTCGAAGAAATTCAAATTTTTTTAGTATTCTATTGACCTATTATGACTCGAATTCTCCTAATTTAACTTCAACAGATGCTAATCTTAATTTAATTTCAACTAAGACTATCATTTTAAAGTTTATTTATTTCTTTCCTTCCTTTTTTTAAGTAGATCTCAGATATTCATCCATTTCAGTTTAGGTTTGGGTAAATTACTATTTTTGAGTTTGATTAAGATCGGGAAGCTTACTCTTTAGGGTTGGCCAATAAGACTATAAATATGTGGTTTTGCATAGGATTTTTACTGAGGTTGAAAAAAAAAGTAGGCCATCAAAGTTGTAAGGAGAGTGAAAACAAATAGGCAAATGATATATTGAGTTTTGGGTAGAGAGTTTTTGTATGAATTTTTGAAGTTCATTAATGAATTTAATCTCTCTTTCCCGTGGAAATAGGCAATTATGTTGAACCACATAAATCTTTTGTTTTCTTTATTTTACTTTTTTTTTATTTTTTTTTGTGTTATGATTTTTCCAACAAATTTAGAATTATAGGTAGGCCTGGACGATTGTTTCACCAAAAATAAAAAATAAAAAAATGATCCCATTTTATGGGTTTTTTGTGTGCTTTGAAAATAATATGAAAATCTAATTGGAAATGTTTCTCGTCATTTTGGTTCCCTGATGCCTCATAACTTTATTTTGCTCTTTTATCCTTCACATTCATATTGAAATGGGACATAAGTTAGTAGCTTGCTTCCTGATTTAACAGTATCCTTGTTCTAATTTTTGGGGAAAAAAGGTTAACCAAGGTTCATATTTGAAGGCACCATGCACAGCAAAAACTTTCAAGATAAAGAAGAGATCTTTGACCTGCATTCGTGGTACAAGCCTCTCTCAAAATACTTTCCCTGCATCCTTGAATGTAAAATCAAGTCCTGCTGTTTCTTGTGAGGATACATGCTTCCCCAAGAGTGATCAACCTGTTGGTAGTCTTACCAGTCTTTCTGCTTCCAGCAGCATGGTTAGTGTCCTTTCTGCCCCTAGAACTATGGGTGTTTCCCCAAGTCGATCAGATGGTTCAGTTTCTTTAGATGAGACCATGTCTACTTGTGATTCTTTGAAGAGTCCAGAATTTGAATATATCAACAACCATGATGCTTCTGCAGTTAGTTTTGTTGAGACAAAGACAGGTACCTGTCTCCATCTTTCGAAGCATGTGGAAATAACAGGTTTCTTCTTCTAATAAATTTATAACTTTTCTTGTCCACTTCATTTAGCTACTCTGGATGGGCTTTTCCCTTGGTTGTTTTGTTTGATAATTGGCATCTTTATTATTTAGATTTTATTTCTTTTTGTAAAATTTTGGTAATTAAAATGTTGTCCATGACATCTTGCTTAGCTTTCTGTGACTGCAATTGCAAATTATAGTTATATATTCTCCTGGCCTTGTTAATTTAGTTCTGTAATTTTGATCTCAGGAAATATCTGCAAGGGAGATGTGGAGGTGGAAACAATTGACAAAATTGTTAATGTTGATAAAAATTTCCTGGATCCACGGTTTTATGCAACCATCGATTGTGATATCTACAGTAACTTGCGTGCATCTGAGGTTTCTTTTGCATTTTAAATATATGTGCTATTTATTTCCATATATTGTTCATTACATTGGTATTGCCAAGTAAACACATATCCAAACTTATTATTTGTTCAGTACATCAGTATCTCTAAAGTAAACACATGTCCAAACTTATTCATTTCTCATGGACTTGCCGTTAACTATAAAATCAGCATTCAAAATTTCAAAAAAGCCTTCTTGCTTTTGTATGTTCAAGTAGGACAACAACCTCATATGTGTTTTGCAAAAATTGTCACCTTTGAAGTTTGCTATCCTCTAATCTTTTACTCTACAAGGTTAACAATGTTAATTGTCACCTTTAGTAATTGTTATCATTTTTACTTTTACAAGTAACTAGAAACATAAAGAAATACATTGAATGACTCCTTTTGCGGCTGGTCATAATGAATCATGTTGGCGTGCATTAAAATATTTTTATAAGATATTAAACAATTATTATTTTATATTCTAATAAAAGCACACTGATTTTTAAGAATTCTAAATATGATTTTTTTTTTTTTTTTGACTCCCACTTTCATTTTCTTGGAGTTGAAGATTCGCTCTTAGGGTGAAATTATTAAGTGAAAGGACATTTGAAGTGGGCTTTCTTTCTTGGACATTGATTTATTCTAATCATTTGATGGACGTCTTCATGTATATCTAATAAATCAGTTTGTCTCCGATGTGTCAATATGATTTCTTAATAAAAATTTTTGGCAGGATACTAATTTTGTGTAGCATCATAGATACTGATATTTTTTTCTCAACTAAAACGGATATTTTCACTTTTCACTTTTAATCCATTGACAAATTCTGTGGGATTTTTAAAGTCTTTGGAATTTTATAGTAAATTAATAATTTGACATGGAATGTGGATAAAAATCATATAGACAGACCAGGATGGTTTGTTAATGGCAGATACAAATTTTGTAAGAAGTCTAGAGCCAAACATGAATGACCAACCTTTGCATGGGAATCATCCTCTCATAAGTGTGTTGGTTTGTAGGAGTATTAGCTGACTTTTGGCATTAGCGGGTGCTGGTTCTTTGGTAGTTCATCAGATCAATTTTGGCATTAGTTGTTGCAGATTCTTTGTTAGTTCTACTGTATAGACCGCGTTGAGGAAATTTTAGTTTCATAATTTTCTATTGTATAGACAGACTTGTTTGAGCATGTCATACGGTTAGCTAAATTATGTTTTACATAGTCATATTCTTTTGATCTAGAATTCCTTGTCTGGAATCTCATCTTACTTTCCTACTTTTCTTCATGCTCTATCTCATTGCTGAGGTCATTTTAGGCAAAGAAACGGCCTTCCATTGACTTCATGGAAAGGGTTCAGAAAGACATTAATCCCAGCATGCGTGCAATACTCATTGATTGGCTTGTGGAGGTAAACTATAATAGGTTTCTTTCACATTTCCTTTGTGGATTGGCATATTCTAAGGAATCTCTCCCCTCCTCACATCAGGGACGGGTTTTGTTTTATAGCAACAACTTCATATGTTGATAGCTGGGGCTTTTCCTTGGATAATAAAAATCCTTATTGTCGATGTCATCAGCTGTTCTTGTGTGTAAAGTTGTGGTTATTACTATCTTGAAACCAGTGGTCTTAATTCTAATTCCAACTTCAGGTAGCTGAAGAATACAGGCTTGCACCAGATACACTATTTTTGACTGTTAACTACATAGATCGTTATCTTTCTGGCAATGTTATGAATAGGAAGCAGCTACAATTGCTTGGCATTGCCTGCATGATGATTGCAGCGTAAGATTTATTATTTCCTTTTGTTTTCTTCTTGCCAAATCTGTTGAAATTGGGTATGGATAATGACCATGAAAATGTAAACATTGCCAGTAAATATGAGGAGATTTGTGCGCCCCAGGTGGCAGAGTTCTGTTACATAACTGATAACACATACTCCAAGGAGGAGGTTTTGAATCTATTCTCTTTTAGCTGAATTGTGCTTGCCTAGATGCTTCTTTGAATTGTTCCTTTGTGCTCTCATTTGAGTTGTCATTCAGCAATTTAATTTTCCAGGTTTTGCAAATGGAATCTGCAGTCTTGAATTATTTGAAGTTTGAAATGACAGTCCCAACAACTAAATGTTTTTTGAGGTAAGGCCTATCTTTCTGGTTCTTATTGAATATTCTGAGTTCCATTGCTGTTTGTTTGTGTAGTTATTGACATCTGATTGATTCACAATGTTAAGGCAATTTATTCATGCTGCTCAAGGGAACAATAAGGTACCTGTCTTGAACTGGTTTAATCATGGTACTTTGTTTTATGTCATTCTCTATTGGTTACTAGGTTTTATGAACTTTGCTTTTTGATCATTATGATGGAGCATTTGGCTGGTAACTGATGTAACAATAGCAACAAATGTTGCTCTTGATTAATATTTGAGTTGAAAGAGGGAGTGGGATGCAATTCAAACTGATACTATGTTAGTATGAATAAAACCTTGAATAATGACCATTGTAGTACTCACTTCCACTTGATATTGTATTTTTTAAATATGGAAGCGCTTGGATATCCATATTTAGTCCTTTGCCTGGTGATTCTTGGATGCTTGATACTTTTTGGTGATCATATTTGTTGCTTTGTAGGATCCATCATTGCAACTGCAATGCTTGGCAAGCTACCTTACAGAGTTATCACTCCTAGAGTACAACATGCTTTGTTATGCACCATCACTAATAGCTGCTTCTGCGACTTTCTTGGCTAGATTTATACTTTTCTCAGCAGAGAAGCCTTGGGTAAGTCAGACATCGTATCAGACTGATCTTGTAGTTTCTTAGACGCTTTGGTTTACCATCTCCCTTGACATAGGATTGTAACTCATCCCTCTATTTGTTTTGGTACAGAATTCTATGTTGGGGCATTATACACATTACCTGCCCTCTCATTTGCATGATTGTGTTAAGGCATTACATCATCTTTGCTGTAACAACCATGGTTCTGGTTTACCCGCAATTAAGGAGAAATACAGTCAGCATAAGGTAAGCCAAATTTCCCTCTGTGTGTTTCATACTTTCTCTAGGCTTATATTGCCTCATCTTCAACTGAAAAAACTTATGACTGTTGACATTAGAGAAGTAATATCAGAAACTGCGCATGAACTCTTTACTGATACAAACGCAAACTTTTGTTGATATCCAAATGTCCTGATCTAAACTTGGGTCTTCTTTTATGAACCAGTATAAATTTGTGGCAAAGAAGTATTGCCCCCCTTGTGTGCCTCCAGAGTTTTTTGAAGACCCAAGCGACTAGATGTCAGATAAGTATGGCAATGCTTGGCTGAATAGACTTGGATGTTTCTGCTGTCAGCTGTGTGGTCTTTCCTGGTGATGTGTTTTTGGAGTTTCAAGTAGCATAGTCTTCTTCTACTGTTTCATTCCACTCTTCTCTGTTGAAGATGAACCCACCAGGTTCATATCGTACGTAATGTGTTCTTGTTTAAATTTCTTTAGTTTACCCCAATTTTCAACCTTGTACATGACCATTTCTTTTAATGCATCTTGATATTCAACTGTACATAAACATTCCTTTCAATGATCCCTTCTCTTTCATGGAAAACAAATGGGGAAAATAAATTGAGTTATCTGTCCTGTAATATGTAAATTTGGCAATGATGCATTTTTTAATTAAATTTTATTTATTTATTTATTTTTAATTTCAATGAATCAAGGGTGACTAAAAACCCGTTAGATAATTCTAGAAAACACTTTTAATTTTTCTAACATTTAAATTTTTTATCATTTAAGTGTTAAAAATGTTTTTTAAAATCACTCTCAAACGCACTTTAAATAGTTGAATTAATTACAAATCGGAAGAGAGAGATCTAATTCTCAAATAAGAAAATTTCAAATTTGGAATCATGTTGAAAATAAAAATATATTTTGTTAAAACACACTCAATCAATTTTATAACTTACCAAAAAAAAAAAAAAAAAAAGGTCAGATAGCATTCTTTCCTTCCAGGTAATCTTGGCTTATGGGAAGATGTATTAAATTATTTGTAAAAACCTTGTGATCCTTCTTGCCCTGTTCTAACCCGTAGGAAAGGGGTCATGTTCTCTTGTTCCCTTTTTCCCTCTTTTGTCATTTATTGGGCCGGGTGTTCATTGAATTAAGAAAAATTAATAAGCTTCTGGGGAAAGATATAAATTTAAAATTTTATACCATTTTGAATTTGTCATTAATAAAATATGGATACGAATTTTCTAAAATTAAATTTGATTATTTATTTTTCTTCCTTTTTCATTTCTTATTTGCTTTTCCTCCTGGTTTTTTCTTATTGGGATAGAAATTTTAAATCATTACAGAAAATGATGTAATTTTCAATCCCTAAATTTCGAACAAGCCAAAAAAAAAATTTGACTATGTGCCTTAAAAGCTCTGAAACTGGATCATGTGGGTCTCACTCCTAGCTCAGTTTCTGCTCCCTAAAGCCACATCGACTGACCGTTAGGTTGTTTAAATTCAAATTCAAATTCAAACCCCAACCTCCCTAACCTCACAGCCCGTCACCTTCACAAATCTAACCGACAACTAAAACTCCCTCAAACCGATGAAAACGAAAATCCACCTCAGCCTTGACCACAGGCTCCATCACTCTCCGCAGTCCTATTGGCCCTTCTTACACAAAGATGAATACAGTTAAAAGAAAATAGAAGGGGACAGATCTGTGGGCCCCACTTTGCTACGCTCCTAACGATTATCGAGCAGATCGGACGGTCAGGATGTCTTTCAATTCAAACACCGCTTTTCCCCGCCTCAAAGTACCATTAAAGTAGTACGTTAAATCACACGCAGCACCGTCTCTCTCTAAAACCTTTTCCCCTTCTTTACTATCAACCCTGTAAGAATCTTGAAAAACATTTTCAAAAATTCATGACTTAAACCCTAGTTGCTTCAAAAGATTCAAAGATTTGAATCCCTTTCTTTTTCTCCTTTATCTGGTTTGCTTTGTTCATTTTGAACCAGATAGAGAGAGGGGCTCTTCAGCTATGTCGACCCAGAATCGCCGTTCCTCAGTTTCTTCGTCGTCGTCGTCGTTGATGAAGCGGTCGTCGTCGGATAATCATGGTAAGGTTACGACGGTGCCGTCGCATTTGGCCAAGAAGCGGCCGCCTCTCAGTAACATTACCAACCAAAAGAATGCTTCTCTGAGTGGGTTAAAAAGCTCGGCTGCGGTCGGGACTATGGTGGGTTTTCCTTCTTGATATGATTGATTGTTGGGATTTGTTTGGTTGCTAAGAAAACCGTGGGAAAGAAAGGGAAAACTGTTATTGGTTTTGTTTTTTTTGTTTCACAGGAAAGATTCACAAACCAAAAAAAAGAAGAAAAAAAAGGCTCATTATAGCTTGATTTGATGTTTTCTTTTTCTTGGTATCCTCTGGTTTCTGAGATGCCACACAAGAATTACTGAATGTTTGGGTATCATCTTGTTTATGGCATTATGAAAAATTAAGTTTTTTTTTGTTATTTAGTATTTTTCTGTGACTTTTTCTCGTTCTTTTCTTTTTCCCTGGTTGAAGGTTTTTTTCTTATGGATCGTCCTGATCTTTTCATTTTTCGAGACCAAAACAATACATTATAAGCATTCAAATTTTTGTGTTATTTCCAATTCTTCCAAAATTTCAATCTATTTGATCAAATGCCGCTTTTTATTTGGGAAACAAAATCGCACCCTGAGAGAATTGTCGTTATAGAAAAAAATAGTTTAGACAAGAAATCAGTCAATTATTATCTCTGGATTTAAGGTTTGAATTTAAATCTCAGGTGAAAGTCAGTCCTCTCCGCTATCATTTCATAGTGGGGCTCAAATTTCAAACCCAAATCCACCTTTTAATATTTGTCTCTAGCTATCCAAATCCACAATCTAATATTTGTTTAATGCCATGTGGGGTGAAATGATTAACTAGGGTTTTGTCTTCTTGAAGGTACCATGTGCGGAAAAAATTTCCAAAGCGAAGAGGGGATCTTCTAAAATTTCCCGAAGTGTAGGCATCACTGGAAATACATCATCTTCTTCCTTGAATGTGAAACCAACTGCAGTTATTCCCTGTAAGGACACATCTCTTCCCAAAAGTGATGGAACTGCCTCTACTGTTACCGCCCTTCCAGATCCTTGCAGCTTGGATGTTTCACCGAATCGATCCGATGGTATTTCAGCTTCCATGGATGAGACGATGTCTACTTGTGATTCTTTCAAGAGCCCAGAAGTTGAATATATGGACGTTGATGATTTAGCGGTTAATTCTATTGAGAGGAAGACATGTAGCAAGCTCTACATTTCAGAGCATGTGGAAGCAGAAGGTTGCATTTTTGCCTTGTCTCCCTTTATGTTGTTTCTTTTGTGTTCAATGTGAAGATTTTCTCACTGGGTTTCCATTGTTTTGTTCACAGGAAATATTTGCAGTGAAGATATGCATGTGGAGACAGAAACAAATGGTAAAATTGCTGATATCGATGACAATTTCGGGGATCCACAGTTCTGCGCAACCATGGCTTGTGACATCTACAAGCACCTGCGTGCATCTGAGGTTTAACATCTTTTCCATTGATAATCTACACGTTTCTGACTTGATCTTATTAAATAAATGCTCTTTCTTGTTGAAGTTCCTGGAAACAAGATGTATTCTATAAAGATCATTGTGTGTTTTGATGGGGATGATACCTTTAAGATATGTATTTTCCTGTCTGTCTTAACTTTGTCAGTTCAGTCCATTCAAAAAATATATTTGTTCAGGGTAATCTGTAGAACCCCTCCATTCATTTAGATTTGCATGAATTTTCCCTGAAATTGCTTTCTTTCATGAAGCCTCTTATGGAGTTACTTATTGTATGGTCCAAAATTTTTTAGAATGCTACATATTCACATGATAAGATATGATTTTAGGTCTTGATTTTTATTATTGTTTTGCCTTTTCTTCATGTAATTTGTTCATTTCCTGGGGTTTTCTAGGCAAGGAAGAGGCCTTCCACAGACTTCATGGAGAGAATTCAGAAAGACGTTAATGCAAGCATGAGGTCAATTCTCATTGATTGGCTTGTGGAGGTAGATTATATTTAAGTAATTATATGGTATCCATCTTATATTTCGATCAATTCTAATATTGTACAATGGGGATTTACATTGATTACCAAGATGTTTCATTGTAGTCTTTCTAGAGGTGTAATAAATTCTAATGCAACTGCAGGTTGCTGAAGAGTACAGGCTTGTGCCTGATACATTATACTTGACAGTGAACTTCATAGATCGGTATCTTTCTGGGAATGTGATGAACAGGCAACAGCTACAATTGCTTGGTGTTGCATGCATGATGATTGCTGCGTAAGATGCTACCTCTCTTTTTTCCTGTATTTGTTCCCTCTTGCTTTCAATCTCCCTTCTGTTTTAAGGAAATAATATGGATGTTAACGAGAAACATGATAAAATTGGCAGCAAGTATGAAGAGATTTGTGCACCCCAGGTGGAAGAATTCTGTTACATAACTGATAACACCTATTTCAAGGAGGAGGTTTGGGTTCTCCTCTTTGTGTAAATAGTAGATTCATTTAAATGTTCATTTGAATTGTAGTTGATGTTCTTTACTTGCAATTTGCAAAAACATGAAACAGTTTCCTAGTTGTTTTTTTTATCCCTTCCTTGACAATAAAACTGAGCAACTTAGACTCTTGCAGGTTTTGCAAATGGAATCTTCTGTCCTAAATTTCTTAAAATTTGAAATGACAGCTCCAACAGCTAAATGTTTTTTGAGGTAATATTCAGCTTGTCTATCCCTATTGATGACAAAAATACAATGGTTATCTCACATATGCTGATTTAAGTGTTGATTTGTGCTTCATTGACAAAACGATAGGCGATTTGTTCGAGCTGCTCAAGGAATGAACGAGGTATCTGTCTTGGACTGTAACATCTAGTAATTCAGATTTATATCTTTCTTCATTACATGCACAACTTCAAATCATGTTATTTTCCAATCACTGGAGCACAGTCCACAATCTTAAGAATCACAAACAAAAGCAAATAACAGCTAGTATAATTCCTTAATATCTCGTCATAAGAATAACTTCCATTAGTCATTTTGTTCTTTATCAAGCCCAACATTCCTCTTGGTGTAATGGGACCGAGGATGCTTTTTTGTGCTAGGAATTTGTTAACCCACTGAAAAGCTATGGTTCTCTGTGATGGTTTGATGACTTCATCTGTTCTTTCCATAGGTTCCATCGTTGCAGCTCGAGTGCTTGGCGAACTATATAGCCGAGCTATCCCTTCTGGAGTACAGTATGCTCTGTTATGCTCCATCCCTTATAGCGGCTTCAGCAATTTTCTTGGCCAACTATATTCTTCTCCCTTCAAAGAGACCTTGGGTAAGGGTTTGATGAAATATTAGGCAGATTTTGCTTGTTCAAATGCCTTATGGACTACCGAGTTATGTTGTAGCTTTCTCTTCTGAAACCTCCTAATTTCAATCTGGTATTGATTTTGGTCCAGAATTCTACCTTGAGGCACTACACACTCTACCAGCCCTCTGATTTGTGTGATTGTGTTAAGGCTCTTCATCGCCTATGCTGTAACAACCACAATTCTAGTTTACCTGCAATCAGGGAGAAATACAGTCAGCACAAGGTGAGCAAAATTTCTGTTCCAGTTTCCAGACTCATTTCGAGTTCTTCACATGCCCTGTTTTTTTGAGAATCTGTTTGCTGTAGATTGGTTGATGATTCAAATGTCCTAAAACTGACATGCTTCTTTTGTGCACACCAGTACAAATTTGTGGCAAAGAAGTACTGCCCTCCTTCCATACCTTCAGAGCTTTTCCACAACCTAAGCAACTAAGCACTGTGGCGTAATTTTTCCAATGTTCTGTTGGATTAGCTTGTGTGTGTATGGTGTAGGCTGCTTGTTCTAGTTCCAACTGCTGTAATCCCCTTTCTGATAACCACACCTGTTTTTGGAATTTTGACTCCGACGTTAGGGTGGTGTCCTCCCCTAGATCATAATCTTGTACAATTGAGTTTTCTTATTTAGCTTTTGTAGCTCATTTCAATGTCCAATTTCTGTACAGATTTATCTTTTATGTCATTCATCTCCTTGTTGCCTTTAATTTCAAACTCCAATCTTCACAAATGGGAAAGTCATTCATTCAAATGGACTAATTGCACAACTGGGTTTATATATAACACATCAAGTTAATAGCACCAACTTCTGAAAGAGTCATAATACTACAGAGGTTTATACACTAGCAATATTATAGCTGCTTGAGCATTAAGCAATCTACAGAGAGGTTTATACGCTAGCAAAAGCCGAGTAATACAATATTATAGCTGCTTGAGCATTAAGCAATCTAGGCCCGTAGACCACACTGAGGCTTGGCCAAGACCCAGGGTGCAGCCTCAACACCATGATTCGGAGTGTTGCTGAGCCAGTGACAATCTTCAAAGGAGCAGTGTGGCCCGTCCACCTGCAACTTCACGTCAACCGACCTAATCACCTTGGGAGCCCAGGCCGGAGTCCCATCCTCGTATGAATTATGTGTCAATCGATGAAGCCCTGAGCCATCCAAATTCACCACAAAGATATCGCCGTAAGGCTGGTAGTGATGTGCGTTGGAGATGGGCTCAGCTGATACTGCGGCATAGTCTGAAGTGAAAACAATGCTCTTCCCATCAGGGCTGAACCATGGGTGGTTAGTCCTCCCAGCTGAACCGCTCTGAACCACCTTCCTGAGGCCGGTCCCGTTAGGGTGAATCACGTACAGTTCAAACCCACCACCACCCGGGTTCTCCCGGTCGGATGCAAAGACAATCCAGTCACCGTCCGGTGACCAATTACACATTGTGTCCGTCCATGGACCCTCTGTTAACCGATGGATCCCACCTCTCTCTCCATCCACAGCATCCATTATGTACAGATTCTTATAGCCAGACCGGCCCGACCGGAACGCGATCCATTTCCCGTCCGGTGATGGCGAGGGAAATGCGTTATTCTCACCGCCGGTGGTCAACTTTTTGTAGCTAGGCTGGTCAACGTCATCAACGTTGATAGACACTATATCCACTTTTGTGCTTTCTGTAGCGAACGTGGGACCTGCACTAGTGTATACAACCCCTTTCCGTTTATGGTCCCAAGCGGTGGAGAAGGCGATTCCGGAGAACACCTCCCGCCGGCCAGAACCGTCCCGGTTCACCACGTAAACCCCCGGGAATTCGACGTAAGCGATCCGGTCGCCGCCCGGTGAAAACGAAGGGAACGAACCGTCAAATCTAAACAGAGAGATTTCAGGTAATGGGCTTTTGAGGTTTTCGAGCAGCAGGTGAGGGCTTTTCCCTCCGTTACTGTCGCCTCTGCATCTGTGGTAACCAATTCGAGTAGAATCGGGCGAGATGAACGGATTAAAGTGGTGAGTTTGGGGAGAAATCCGACGAGTTAATTCCCTAAACTCGTTACTGAGAAGGTCAAACAACTCAATGTGGCGATAATCTGAATTGGGTCTTCTCGTCGCCACGGCAATGAAGTTTTTGTTGCCTGGCGAGGTAGCTGGGGTGAAAGCGTGGAGACCAGGTGGAGTGACTCGCTCGATAACCACTGACTCAGCAAGAATCGCTCTGTGGATACTCCACCAGCCATCGCTGCCTCTACGGTGGAAAAACAGAGTAGAATCATCGACCCAACACGGCCAACCACCGTGTTCCACAACTTTCGTCCTCTCAGACCCATCACGAGTCCTGAAAACGTAGATATCGGTGCTGAGCTCTTCAACTTCCCCACCCCAGCCTCTCTCTCCATAAGAAGCCACCGCTGTCCATACCCCCGACGGCGATACAGCCGGGCTGTAATCAGCCACCCCATACGGTGTCAACCGCCTAGTCGACCCCGTCGGAAGATGAGTCGAGTAGACAGCAGCCCAACTTTTCCTGGGCACACCCGAGTCCTCGTGAGTCGATACGTAAACCAAGTCCTCACCAACTAAGCTAGGCCTGTCTTTCATCGAAATTCGACCGTCGCTCTGTTCAGTGTTAGTGCCCAATAGCGGAACCTCAACTCGAACTGCGGTCTCCAGTGCAGATCTTCTTCTAGAGTTCGTGGGAGTATCATAATAGATTATGTCAAGATATATATTCGACGACCCCTTTCTCTCGGTGACATAGATGGTTTGCAGAGACTCATCTGGGCGTTTCACGTTTGAGCTTTCAAGTAGGGTTTGATTGGCTAGAAGAGAAATAATTGGAGAAGATGGGAAATGACCGTTGAAATTCACGGACTGACCATCGGTAATCCGAAGCTCGTCGGCGATAGTAGAAGGCCCCAGAGTCGGGAGGCTGAAAACGTCGAAGGCATAGTCGGATCTCCCCAGCGTTGTGAAGATGATGCTGGTGGTGCTGGTGGTGGGGCCGTCATGGTCCGCCGCTGCAGAGAAGAGGGTGATGACCAAACTGAGAAAGAAACAGAGAAGTGTTATGCGGTTCATCTCTCTAGGGCTTGGAGTCTCCATAGTGTGGTTCGTAGACGACAGACAGGGCCACTAGATATTATCACCGGAAGAGGAGAGTGAGATTGTATAGCGTTACAAAGCTGTGATGGCTGTGATGATTAGAGGCCGTTAATTAGTTTGGAGGTTGGATGAGGTTGTAGTGTAAGGGATGACGTTTCACGGGAAGGCGGGTCCAAGAATGATAGAAATTAGACACGTGTCAATGGGAGGATGGCTGAAATTATTGGGGGTGTGTCCTTTGGGTGATGTCGCTGTGACTGTTGTCTATTTCTATCCGGATGATTTGGGATTCCCTTGTTGTATATCTCCTAAATTTTTCTAACTTGTCCCATTTATTGAATTAGACACAAAAGCCCAGATATCGAATTGGTTGGTCTACACTCTTCGCTCTGCCCAAGCCCAATCCAATGGATTGTTACAGGCCCAAACTTTGAGTTTGGAGCAGAAGTAATTTATTTTTAAAAACCAAATTCACAAAGTATATTTTCTTCCAAATTAATTTTCAATTCTCATCGACATGAGCATGCACGTCACAAAATCCTGACAGCTACAAATTTGAATTTTTTAAAAAAATCAGTTAAAACCATACTTACTAACTATAATTTTAAATTTAAGTTTAAATCAACAATTGACAATTATAAACAATCTGAGTCTAACCCAATTAATACGAGTTAAACTCAACCAATTTGAATTCAACTTGAGTTTGAAAAAATGAGGTTGAATTGAGATTTAGTCGAGTACTTTAACTTAAAGATCAACATGGGTTGAGTTTGAATGATTATTTCTTAATTTGGGTTGAGTTAGGTTAGCGCTAGTCATCACCTGACCAACTTGTCAAAGTTGCATCATAATTGTTGAGTTTGAATACGGGTTTGTCACTTTTGAAAACTTAATTCAATTAACATAATTCCTCATATTGACTTTGATTAAAAGGGAAAGGTATTAAGCAGTACTCTAATTTCAATTGATTAAAATGGAAAGGTGTTGAGCAATAATATAATTTCAAAATGATAATATCATAGGATAAATATTTATTACATGTGGACAACTTTTTATATAAAATTCAAAGTTTACTTTTATAAATGGAAATTAATTTTTTGCCCATTATGCAATGGAGGATGCAACTATTTTGTAAGCACCAAAGAGAAAGAAAGTGAAAAAAAAAAATGAACAAATAAATTTGATTCCAGAAATAAAAATAAAACTTTCTTTTCAAACACTAATCTTCTTTTTTTTTTTCTTCTTTTTTTCTTTTTTTTTGAACAATAAATTTTAAAGTTATATTTGGTTACAATAAAATACTAAGAAAAGAAAAGAAAGAGTTAAGAAAAATAATTTTCTAATGTTTTATTTCACTTTGAAAAAGTAGGTAAAAAATCAATATAATTAAAATTAATTAAAATTTATATAATTTAAAATCATTTAATCTTTACATTAAAAAAAAAAGTGTGTTATAAAAATTAAACTAATCCAACCTATGGTAATCATCCTAAAGGGAGGTGAATAGGGTGATGGTCTTTTTTAAATAAATAAATAAACTTTCCAATCCACCCTCTTGAACTTTTGGCTCCAAGCACCCTTTACAAACCTCAAGAGATATCTCACTCTTGAATAACCCTTCAAGTAATACCCCACACTTAAGAATCTTTATCTCAAAGATATACCAAGTTATTGAAGGAATGTGGGGATCATCTTCAATGGCATCCCATAAATCAAGATTAGTAGATTAGAAAAACCTAGTCATTTTAGTTTTCCAATATGAATAATCGGTTCTCGTGAAAAGTGGAGGTCGGGTGGTTGAAAAACTTTCAATGTGAGATGAGCTTGATAGATTAGCCATTACTTCTTAGATGATTAAGTCTTAAACAAGAAACCTATCTTTGATACCAATTGTTAGAAAAATTAGGCTAATTCAACCTATGGTAATCACCCTAAAGGGGGGGGTTCCAATCCACCCTCTTAAACTTTTAGCTCCAAGCACCCTTTACAAACTTCAAGATATATCTCACTCTTGAATAACCCCTTAAGTGATACCCCACACTTAAGAATCTTCCTCTCAAAGATATATAAATAATTGATCTCACAAAATCTTAGTACAAAAACTTTAAACTCAAATGATACAAGAAAACTATGATTGAACGGTACACTAAAGATATGCAAGTTTTAGAACAATGGTGCACTCAGAAACACTTTTCCAAGACTCAATTATATTCAAGAAATGTTTGGGAAAATTAAGTTATTCAAACAATGAAGATTAAAGCATTTTTATAGAAGAAAAAAAACCAAACTAGCCATTGGGGGTTCTATCGGTCGAGCTGAGAGTCGACCGGTTAACTAACCGTTAGCATTTAATGCTTGGTAGGCGACCGTTGGACCTTGATCGGACCTCAACCGATTGAGGTTCAACCTTGACCAGTTGAACAACCGTTCTAGAAGAAAGAGAAAGTTTTCTTGCACCCTTGACCGGTTGAGCAAGGGGTCGACCCGAACCTCAATCGGTTGAGCTGACGGTCGACCGATTCTTCATCTGATTCAATTGATTGAACCGTTTTTGGCTCAACAACCAACTTTTTCAACTTAAAACCTTTTAAACAAGTTTGAAAAAACACTTGACACAAGGTTTTAGTTGAAAATATGAAATCATCAAATTTTAAAAATATTTAAAATAAAATAATTTTTAGATGATTTTGGTGCATAAGTAAATAATGTAATGCATGGAAATCCTAGTGCACCAACAACCTTACAAAGAGATCTTATGAAGCTTGGGTATTAAAAAACACTTTTCTTTGAGGTGATCTTCTTCTTCATGATTTCTCTTTGACTTGATTTGTCTTTGTGATTGCCACCTTCGAAATCATCTTTCTCAATCACATTTGAAACATAATCATTAGTTTTAAACTTTTTTTTGTTATCATCAAAACCGAGATTAACCAAGCCTTGGTTTCACGAAGTGAAGTGAATTTAAAATAACTTTTAAAAATAATTTATTGATTTTAAATTTATTTTTTATTTCCTTTTAATTTTTCACTTTATTTTATTTTCTTCATATTTTCCCTCAATTTTTCTAGAAATCAAATATAACTTAAAACAAAAATTTTTCCTTCAAAAAATTGTCAATGAACAAAAAAGTACTTAAAATACATTTAAAACTAATTCCAACATTTTTTAAAATGTTTGGACCACATCAATATATTTTAGGACTTATGATTTATATGAATCTTGACAAAAAAAACTATTATAAAGATAATTAAAAATCCCGGTTATGAATAGTTTAGAAGTGTTTTAAAAGTTAATTCTGAAAAAGTGAAAAATAAATGAAAGATAAAAAATAATTTCATCTATGCTATGTTAGATACTAAAAACATATTTGAAATTATAATTTTGAACGCTCTTAAAAATGTTTGGAAGTATAGTTTTAATCACAATTAAGGATGTCTAGTAGTATAATTCTATATAATGTTAACTTCCATAGTATTTTGGTTATTTCATCAAGAATTATTTTTATTTAAAAAAAAAACTTAATTGAGGTAGATATATACAATTATTGACCTAATTACAACCATTTTTATAATTTCATTACAACCTCTAATCATCTATCTTGATGCATTTTTATTTTTCTAATGTCAATCCATCAAAATTTAGTTTAAATTTTCTATGGATCAAGGAATCCTTTGAATAAAAATTTTCAACCCAAAGAAATTATGGTTTTCACTATGAATAAAAAAAAATAATCAAATAACTTTACAAATTTCGAAAGTTGAAAATGCATATTTTTCTTAATAATGAGAAAGAGGTTGAGATGATTCTTCTTAAATATTAATTGGTATGTATGAATCCATACTTTTAACATTATAATGATAATGATAATTTTTTTTATATAATGATCGAAAAAAAAATTGTAATTAATTTTGTGATATTTGCAATTAGTTCTAAGCCAAAATAAAAATTTACGTTAATATGATGGAAAGGTGAGATGATTAAACTCGACACCATCCTAAAATTTTAAAATAAAAAGATATTTTTTTAATTATATAGAGAGTTAATTTCATTCATTTTCCTGAGGTTTGAACTAAATTAGTGGATAGTTAACTAAGAAGTAATCACAAAAAATGAGAAATGGATTCCCAAATGGACCATCAACACATAGCAGCCCAAAGACTAATTGGGCCGGGCCTGGCCCAATGTGCGCCTCTACGGCTCTACCAATGGTGTCAGCCAGGTGACGAGGGTGAGTCAACGTCAGCAGCCTTTCAGACAAAATCCTCCGAAAGTAGAAACTTAGCCAGCAAGAAACACCCTAGTCAACAAATCCCCATTTCCCCATTTTTTTCGTGCTGTTGTTCACTCACAATCTCGATGTTGAACCACGATCACCATGGCAATCTCCATATCCTCGAAATTCTAAACCTCTCATAAACCCCCAAAACAACAGCAAATCTCGCCGTCTCTCTCTCTCTATATTATGCCTGTGGTTGTTGTTTCTGTTGCTGATTTGGTTAATCTGGTGTTGATCCTCGTCTTCCCCTCTCTATTCCAGTGTGTTCGACAGCATTCGTCTTCTTCCGACGGTGATTTTCACGATGATCGGTTGTTCAAGCTTCTGATCATCGGACTGAAACAGCGTAGTTTTGTTACCACTGTCTTCCACTCTTCCGCTAATTTGGGAGCTTTATACGATCACCGCTTCCGTCGTAGTCGACTGCTAACCCTCCGATTTCCGAGTTTAAAATGAGTTTCTTGAGACCCTCTGTTTTGTACCAGCTCCTGTTCATGCACTCGTGGCTACAGTGGATGCCGTGTCAAAGTTGGGGGTTCCTTCGGTGGCCTGGGTTCGATGGGCTTTTGAGATGCTTAGTGGTGGTGCTTCTGTGGTCAACGTTTACGGAAATTAACTTCATATGTTCCTCCTCTATGTACCCCACTCTTCATGTCCAAGATCGAGTCCTCATGGAAAGGGTATGTATTTGGTTAGCGTTATTGGTGTTTCATGTGGTCTTTTGATCTTATAAGTATGTGGTGAATTGGATTTGTGATTGCCATGTGTTCTTCAAAATGCCTAGGTGAATGCCATAGTTTTAGGTTTAAACTTCTGATGAAGATTTTTGCATTGATTCATCGAAATCGAGACCTCCCAACTCTGGTTGAACTTTGGTAGATGATTGATTGCAGTCACGGAGACAAGGAATTAGTTCTTATGGTGGTTTTTTTTTTTTTTTTCTTTTTTTTTCTGTTATCTTCAAATAGGGATACGGGAACATTTTTGGAGTCCTTGTGTTGAATTCTAATTATCTTTGAATTTTTTTTTGCTGAATAATTGTTTTCTCATGAGCGAACTCCATGATCACTGAGAAAGTCCTGCTCAACGAATACCCGGTTTCCCATTCACCATAACAGCCAAATCTAGATCCAAGGGAGTACTAAGGGAAAGAGGAAGGGATTTTAAATTCTGTTTGTTTTGCCATATAAAATGGGGAAGAAATTGAAATATAATGATATCATATGAAAATCTATGCATGTTTAAATTCTTAATTTGATATGGTGAATAAAACTGGAGAAGTCGGTGAAAGAATTTAAGCTTAGACTTGTTTTTTATTTTTCTCATCCTTAACATTCTCCTTTTTCTCATTCTTTGCCTTACAATTTCCACAATCCAAATGGAGTCTAAAATTATGTTGGCCCAAAACAGCTCTATATATTTTGCCTGTAGTAGTTCCTCTTCCTGTTGTTTGTCCTGGCCTCCTTCTGTGCACTTCTCAAGACTCGCCATTCAACCTTTCTTCTCATTCAGCACCCGGCTGCTATTGAACTAAAATAGTGTATTTCATCAACACTCATAACCTCTCTCTCTTTATCTGATCTTTTCATCATATTTGAATCCTATCAGTGCTTCAAACCATATTATCCCTTGGAAGTCAAAACCAAGCATTTCAATTTTCCTTATTGTTGTTGTTCCTTTTCTCTTGATTCTTCTCCAATCTCTGCAGTTAGTTCATACCTGCATTCAAATCATGCTTTCTTGCCCACGATGGATGCTGTCCAAGAGTTGGAAGTTCTTGCTATGGACAAGTTATTATTTTTTGAGATTTTTGATGAAACTGGCTTTAAAGTCAAGGTATATAGAAATTGGATTCGTAGTGTCCACGTCTAGGCACCCTACTCTTCTTGTCGGTGATGAAATCGTTGTGGAAAAGGTAAAAGTTAAGCATTTGTTTTTTCTGATCTGAGTTTATGTTATGGTGTGTCAATGATGTTGCAAGTGGTTTTTTGGGTTTTTTTTTTTCCAAAAAAAAGGTTAATTGGGTTCATGATTGGTTGTGTTCTTGGAAGGACTTAGGCATGCAATAGTATTGAAGATCATACGTTTAGCTTTATAAATTTGATGAAAAGTTTGCATTGATTTACCAAATTGCTAAACCAGTAACTTGATTGACTTGTAGTTTAATCATATAATGATTGCAATCATGAAGTCTACATACCCATTAAATGGTGATTAGAAATCAATGCATTTTTTCTTTCTCATATACAAGATAGGATAGAAAGATTTCTGGAGTCTTCATATTGAATTGCAAATTGTTCTTGGTATTCTTGATTTCATTTATTGTTGATTAGTTTTTTTCTTATAAATATCTTTGAGTTTTTCACATCTTTTCTTGTGGGTGGGTATCTAGTCATGCAAGTTTTTCACATTTCTGGGAAATGTGATGTGGCTAATCAAAGGCTTCCAACTCAGTTTCTATATCCCTTTCTGATTTCAAGGTCTATGGATTCCCCTATTTCTTCAATTCTTGACCTTTAATCATCCTCTATCCTTGACTTTAAACTTTTGCCATAACTTGACAGATTTGGAAACTGATGTGTTATCTGTGCTTATGTCTTCCAAGTGGATTATAGCATGAAATCACTCCAAATCATTGTATGTTTCTGTCATGGAGAGTGAAACCTGTTTGCTTAGCTTCTGAGAGTGATATCTAGTATGTATCAAGTGTGGTTCAAGGGGACAAGGAATGATGCTTGTGCATTTCTTTTTCAGTTTTGCCCAACCTCAACTTTTTAGTTTCAATCCCTTAGATTTTTGTTTCAACATACTCTTGTGATTTTAGATATATTTCATTTGTTTCTTTTATCGTCTTTTATTGGAACAAGTTCCTTTCCTTGGGAGTTAAAACTCCCATATTCTAAACTAAATGACTCTTAAGGCTGGCATGTGAATGGACTTATTTCCTTGTAAGTTGTAAGAGAACACCCTAAGCTGTGAGATCTCTATCTCTCTCCCTCACTCTAGAGAACATGTGCATACCACAAAAAGGAAATGACTACACCGACTTGTGGGCACTCTACTTTTGCTCCTTTCTTTCTAACAAACTTACACATACCTGGAGAAAGAAGTGACTAGAAGGTCCTGTAAGCACTTCCTTCTGGAGCTGGTAAATTTATGATGTTTCCTCTTCTCCTTCATCATTGTTTGAGTCATTAGTTTCCATATGTCTTCTGGGAGTCAATTGTTCTAATTATATTTTCTTCATCATTATGTCATTGATGAGTTATTTGGCAACTTGTACAGCTAGTTTGTACAAATTAAATTGTTATTCGTGAGACTTAACCCATTACTATCCTATTGGAATTGATATTTTGACTAAAAAGGGAAAAAAATTACTCTCATTATTCTCTTTCATATTTTAGTGCACTCTCTTTCAAGTTGGAAATCATTAAATGGTTTTAGTTGTTCTGTTTTTGCAATTACATAATAGAAATGAAGTTATTGGGCAAGTTAGACCGCTGATTGTTGAAGTCTGTGCCACATCATTGATGTTGTGAGGGGATAAAATCAATCCAACTGATTGTTGCTCTTGGATGCCTCTGCAAATAGGAAGTTAATAATTTCCCTGATTTTCTCATGTTTCTGGAATATGGCTACAAATCATGAGGCTGCATTTTCTAGCGATCTGTTCTGTGTTTGATTTGTAGTCCTGTAGATACTTATCAAACTGTTTTCCCTTGTGGGAATATTTAGAAGTGGCTTGAGTGAAGACAATATATATATGTTTGATGAACTTGTGGAGAGTGACTATTGAGCCATTTGTAAAGACGTTGCTCCTTGGTTCTTTTTATCAAACGGTCTATTATTTCCACTTTTCCATCTCTCTCTCTCTCTCTCTCTTCCTCCTCCCCAACCCATCCTTCCTCCCTCCCTCTCAATTTATTTATTTTTTCTCTTTGGCATATTTTTTATTATTTTGTCCTCTATTTTTGTGCATTCTCTTGCCTTTGTTGTTCCAACTTCTCATGCTTTTTGCCCTCCACTATATCATTATATTCTTTTTTACTCCCTCACTCTCCTCCTCTACCCCTCCCTCAATCCTGTTTAATTTAGTATATTGATCTTTTTTGAGCATCTTCTTTCCATTTGGCGTTGTATTCATTTTTTCACCTTTGGGGTCACAACAACTTGTGCTTTTGTACCCCTCTATATCATTATTATTATATTTTCAGAAAATTGGTTTAGAACTTATTTTCTTAAAAACCTACATGAGCTAAAAACCTACACCATACTTCTTCTCCACAAGTTCTGAAAGAACCAACCTGGGAAAGAAGGAAATGTTGGATTATGAATTTATGACAGCTAAGTTTAAGAATAACAAGAATAAATAATGTGGAAGAAAAGTGCAAGAGGATGTACTGTTGTTTCTTCAATGGGTGTGTCCTTCTATTAGAAATTGGACAAATATCTGAAATACTGGTGGTAAATATTAAAACATCTGACTTCTTGGAAGCATCCCAGTAGTCTGAGAAGAAATTTACAGGCACTGGCATTTGATCTAGAAGCATGACTTGTGAATTACACAAGCACAAGCCACTTCAAAAAATTTTATGTTCTTAATCAGTCTAGATATCAATCAATATTCAGTTTTCTCAGAAAGCCTCTGGAAGATCATGCTTGTGATAATTGATTGGTAGTATCTTGTATTAGATTATGCGCTTCTAATTTTAAGATCATGCTTGTGATAATTGTCATGGTTATTGCCATTTGGTTCCTTAACACTAAGGATGCTTTCTTCCAACCTCTCCAGGTGTCATATTATTTCAGACGTCCTGCTATTCATGAAATTGTAACTTTCAGAGCTCCGGTACGGGTTTGTCCACATTGCAGAAAACTTGACTGCATATCTGCACTTCACTCCACTCAAGTCTTTCATTGAAATTTGTTATGTTCTTGGTTGTCCACAGCTACCAGGACACAGTGAAGATGAAATCTTTATTAAGAGGGTTGTTGCAAGAGCAGGAGACTTGGTTGAGGTATGATGTTTTCTTAACTTGCAATCCTGTCCTTATTATTACATTTATGACTTTCTCTCTCCCAAGAAGCTGACAAAACCTTTTCTCTACTTCACTTTGATTGTTATTTTTTTTTTTGTCTGGTGCAACTCTTTTACATAACTGTCTTTATGTGTTATGGAGCTTGTGGTTAGAATTGACAAATGAGAAGTGCTCTTGCAATCATCTTTTTGGTATCTGTCTCATTGGAGATTTCTGCTAACCCCCCTCCTGTCAACTAGATCATGTGTAGCCTGCCATTTATAAATGATATGGCATTGAGCCTAGTTCACTTGAGAATTGAACTTTGTACTACATAACAATCCAATGTATCTATGGGACCTGTAACAATTGGAGGTGCTTTCCATAAATTGTTTTCTTCTGGTTTTGTACAGGTTCGGGATGGGTCCCTTTATGTCAATGGGGATGTCCAGACTGAAGATTTTATCTTAGAGCAGCCAAATTACATATTGCACTCAACCGTGAGCTCCCCATCTGTCCCTTTTTATATTTCAATTGGACTACACTATTGTGCCAGCAAAGTGTGTTCTTGAACAACATTACGGGGTTCGAACTGCCAAGGGCAAATGATTTGTAAAAAGCCAGTTAAATTCTCCATGCAATCTGTTCACCTTGTCACTGGATAAGTTATAAAGGGTGTGGACATGAAGAAGCCTGGCTGACTCCATGTTGTTGACATCTGAAAGCTTCACGATTCCCAATTGTTTGCATTTGGGATCATCATGAGCCTCAGACGGTACACCATATGCTCGGTCTGCTCCCTCTATTCTTCTCAACTCTCTCTTGGAGGCTGCAATCCAGAACTGTTGCTGCTTTATGCAAAATTTCACCTTGCTTTGTATTTGCAGTGTGTTCCTAAAGATCATGTTTTTGTGATGGGTGACAACCGCAATAACAGCTTGGACTCTCGTGATTGGTTAGTATTCTCACCTCCCACAATTCATCATTTTTTTGAACGACTCATCTCATTTGATCATCCATGGAAAATTCCCCTAACAGAGGGGCCTTATTTCCCTTAAAAAACTGCCTGTGATGTACAATATCCTTTTTACCTGGATAATCAAATGCTTCCTCTACAGGCTCTATTAACTTGATATTTGAGAAAACTAACTTTGCCCTTCTTTGATCAACAGGGGACCCCTTCCTATCAAAAACATAATTGGAAGATTTGTCACACATGTATACAGACTTACGTACAATTAACCCATTGGCACCAGGGCATGGGCTAGAAGTTCCAAAATTCTCTTACTCTCCATGTGACGGTTTAAAAGGAATTCCCTAATGTTGTGCTATCCCAAATCCATGACTGTTATTCATTCATTGAATGTATTCATCAGATGTTTCTCCAATGTTTCATAGTGTACAAAGTTGCATCCGATAATTTGATTTCTGTTAACTCCTGCATCTCCTTTCCAAGATGGTTTGTGCCATGAATCTCTTGTTCCCAAAGTTCTTGGCTATAACAGAGGTTCTAGACCACGTTTTTTTTAACCCAACAAACAGATACAATGGAGAGAAAAAGCTAGTGATCTCTGGTTCATTCTGCAATGTGGCAGATTTCAGGGGTCAAACACTAACCCTTTTTCCCCTTATGCCAAATCTCAATACCAGGCATGCCCATGTGTATAAATCTAAGAAAGGTATACCAATCGGTTAGGTGGTGAAGATCTTTCTGTCGAGTTGGGCTTATCCTTGCGAAGTTAGAAGCCTAAAAGCGTGTGGGATTCATAGCAGATCTCCTTTGTACATCATCACATGATGAAATCTCCTTTTCCTTTGTAGTCAAAAGTTGGTTTTCTTTCTTCCTACTTATCAAGTACCCGCATGCTTGCAATGCCTTTAAGTATATCATCTTTGTAATGTTCCCTAAATCTTCCAGAAAATGGATTTATGAACACCTGTCATTTTCTTATCAGATTTTTGCTATTAAACTAAGTCCAGTTGTAAGAGGGGTTAAAGAAAGTGATCAGAGTTGCATGGATATTTTAGGAATAATTATAATCTAATTGTGTGATGGTTTGTGAGTACGACTGGAGTTTTCCAATTTGCAAAACATCACCACATGCTTTGGCTTTGCATGTGTGCATGTGAAATGTGCGACACGAAGTTAGTGTGACTATGATATGAAACAGACATCCTCGGTCCAGGGCCATTCGCCGCGTGAGCAGGTGAGTCAACAAACGAGTCACCCCAGGCGAGACGACCAATGGCAGTCTAGTAAATCGTCAACTACACGTGCCCAAAATTTCAAAACTGGGCTCAACCAGTGGGTATAAAAAACAATAAATACAAAGAAAGAGTCGCCATCAGTGGGCTGAGATGCGGAAAAAAGGAGCCCAATAATAGACGGCCAGAGTTGACTGGCGAACCGATTAAAGGACAGAAGCCCAATGGTCTCGAGTGGGCCCCTAATTCCCCCACCCCACGTTCGTTGACTGTCTCGCTACCGTCTAATGAGGACGAAGGCTTGGGCGGCTGTGATGGCGAGTATTCAATTCTCATACGCGTATACTATTCACTGTAATGTAGCGTTATTAAGTTATTAACTTATTGTTACCTAGTGTATGCCTAGTATTTTGTTTTTAATTCTATTTTTCTATACTACTTTTCCTTATTTTTTTCTTTCTATTAATAGTATTTTATTTTCAATTCTATTTTCTATACCAATATTGATTTTCTTTCTAATTTTTTATTCAAAAAATATATATTCTTCTTTAGTTTTGATATATTTTTTTTAAATAAAAATAATAAACCTGCCTACATCCATAAAGAGGTCAAAAAATTTATTTCATACACAATTCAAAAAATTGAAAATTTTCACTATTAAAGAAAATTTTAGGAAAATAATCTTTGTTGAGGAAGATCAATGAGGTCAAAGTAAAACATATTTTGAATTTAATATAGAAAACGTTCATATTTCAAAGTCTACTTATATTTTTAATTGTGGTACGAGTCATAAAATTTTAAATAATAATAAAATACCATGTTTTGAGACTTTATTACATCTTTATGAAAATATATCTTTAATTTCCTTCCTAATATATATATATAATTATCTTATATATAATATAAAATAAAAATAAAATAACATAGGCTTAAATCAAAGGTTGATTTTTTTCTATCGTTGAATTTTGTAATATGAAGATTTGGGATTCGATTTCATAACGAAAATAGTTTTTTGTTTTTTAAAACAAAAAATAAAAAAAATATATTTGACAATCAAAACCTATTATTAAAAATCATCTTTTAGTTATTTTTTATTTATTTGTTTTTTAATGACTATTTTAAAAAATAATTATATAAACATGTAGAATGATTAAAAATAAAATACTAGATATAAAAATTATTTTAAAAACATATTTAAACATCTGTTAAAAATATTTTATGTTTTCAAATATATTTTTATTTTACAAAACATTAAAGAATAGTTTTAAAAAACTGTTCTAACAAATTAGTAACCAAACATGTCTTTGGTATCTTTATACCTTAATGTTCTTTTGGGTTTTAAATATTTTTATTGTTGATTATTTCTTTTAAATCAACAATATAAAAATCATCATTGAAGAAAAAAAATCCATTATTAAAAAGAAATCCCAACAATGAACAAACTCTAAGAAGAATTAATTTATTAAAGCTACAAAGTGAAGTTTCTTCCCCCTCCCCCCCACCCCTCCCCCTATTTTTGGTTATCAACATATCACCACACTTATTTTTCTTCCACTTTTGTAAGAGGATGAGAATATGCCTACACAAGTTTATGGAAAAAGTATTGATGCTTTAAGAATATTTTGTGGAATTTTATTTACAAGAAAAATGGGTGTCTTATATATATATATATATAGAGAGAGAGAGAAAAAAAGATCGTCTTATTTTTATTATAATATTTTTAAATAGTGATTCTTCTTCATCCTAGGAATGGTCCAAAAACTTGTACCCATCTCCTAGTTGCTAACTCCAAGTTGTCCTTCATAAAGCAATTACTTGTGGTACCATCTCCATTATCATCCATAATTTCAAGCAATATTTTTCCATATGCTTCTACATCCTAGAAATGGGTATAAAAGATAAGATATTTTCAGTTCTGATAAATCCCATTAGAATAAATTTGATGAACTTGTGAGGTAGAGATGATGTGAGCTTTAATTATTGAAGACACTTATTGCCACATAGTCAACATCCTTCATGCTTGAATTTCTCAAAGTTCTTCATACCTTTGAAGAAATTTGGTCTTGACAAATTCAAATATTTTGAAAATAATAATTTTTTTTGACTAATTTAAGTCTCATAGGGAGGGGAATATTCCAAGGTGTACACCCCATTGTACTCAATTGAACCAAAACAAAAGGGGCTTTGAAAACAGGGGATGAGACAATTATTTTTCTCCTCTACAAATTATTTAAAATGAACAAAATTTCAAAGGAAGTTAGAAGGTTGCATTCAAGGGCTTGACAATAGAAATTCTCCAACAATAATTGCAGTATTCAATGGGAGTGGTTCCACATTTTAGTCAAAACACATGACATTACCCCATCACTGCCGTTCACACTAGGGCAGATGGTACCAATTTTGTTGCCCAATAAATGCATGTCGCATTCAATAATGAACTTCCATATGCATACATACGCATTTATGGTGGAACTTTCAGGATTTTTGAAGGAGGGCCGAGACAAGGAAAGAAGATATGCATTGGAAGCCAAGCCCCATCTCTACTTAAATCCTAGCTAGAGCCAAATTTAAACAAGTAAGGAATTTAAAAATGGGTGTCATTTTCTCTAATTTCAAAGGACCATTATAATAAAGCTGCCCACCCAAAGCTTCTTATCTTGGATTCTAATTCACATGCCCTCATTCGAATTCGGCGACCAGTCGCAACTTCACATCGAATTTGGAAAACATTATTCTGGGTTGGGGATGTTGAAGGTTGAAGAAGATAAAGCCAATTGAAAAAAGTATTGGCAATATGGAGATATTTTTCACCACCTAATGCCCTTTTTAAACTTTAAGACCAAGATCAGTCCCTATCCACAAAGAAAAAAAAAACCCAGGATGTAAAGGTTCATCTTAACTTAGGCCTCTTTTTGCCTCTGTTTTTTTTTTTTTTTTTTTGGTAGTAAGTACAAAATGAATCTTTTTCTCTTAACAAAAACTTAAAGAATATACTCAGGGGAGTTGAAAGAGAAATAAAAAAAAATGAAAATATTATCTAGGGCCGAGAACAGTTTTCTCTCATTCAAAAATAGGAAAACACGTGTAATGATTAAAAACTGTTTTCTATGAGTGCTTTTAGACGACATCTTTTTTTATGACTGTTTAAAAAAATAATTATACAAAATATGTAAAATAATTAAAAATAAAGGAATAGACATAAAAACTATTTTTAAAACATATTTAAAAATATTAAAAATAAATTTAAAATATTTTAAAATTTCAAATAAACTTTTATTTATGAAAACTATTACCAAACATATCCCTAATTTCCATTTTCATAAAATTGAAGAATTATTCTTATCAAAATTTGGATTTACATCAGGGGTTATCTTTCATTTTTTTTTTTATTCTTGTTTGAATGAGACAAACACACTCCATATGGGTGTTTTATATTCTATGGTGAAAAAAGAGGGGAGATAAAGGTGGGGGGTCAGTGTCTACCCTCAAAGTTGAATATCGAATGTTCAAACATTTCAGCTATGCCTAGACCTTTTTGACTAATAATCCCTCTGGTTGGTTTGATCTTCTTTCTCACGACCTATGGTATCTTAAGCAGGAGTTGATGGACTACTTCTCTTGAAATTGAATTTGTAATACATATCTTAACTTCCCAGGTCGGCCAGTCGTTTTTGTGATAGGCCTCACCAAGGAAGGAGTATTAATTAATTAATTAAAAAGATATTGGCAAGATTTTCAACCGTTGGTAACACACTTTTTCAGAAAGATCTTTTAAAAGGGATTATAAAAAAATTGAGCTCAAGTCATCATCAGGAAGTCCTTATTATTATTGGTGAAGGCTTCAACGATTCAAGTCGATAGAGCTTTCAAACATTAAAAGTAATATTTAATGGTTAAATATAATTTTTAAGAATGTTCAAATGAAATTCTGAATCATGGGTCTTATACTTCTAAATGTAATTTATCGGGTTTTAAAGAAGTTTAGAAACCTATGCTTGCTCTATGAGGTGGGAGAAGCTTGCTTTTATTTGATTAAAAATTTTAAAAATATCATAATTATCTTTGTATTTAACAAAAATATTTTAAAGATGGTCTTTTAAAAGTATAAAATTTAATCACGGCAAAGTACTAATTATTTTTATTTTTACTTATTTTATTATTAAAAATTAAATTTTACCAAAAACAAAAACGAGTTTAGAAGTCTAAAATCAAGATACTATTAATATGGTTTGATATGGAATTATGATCTGATATGGAATTATGATAAATTTATTCAAAGCTATATTGATTCCGAGATCGAATGATAATTTAACATATTATATTCCTTTGATTTAAAGTTAGATGATAATTATCCATATGTTGTATTTCAAATTTTTTATTATCCGTTCAATTATTTTATTTGTCACGTACCAAAAATTATTAACATGATGAAAACATTAAGACACGTCTCATTGTCTTATTTGCAACACTAAGTTTAACCTAACAATAGTGTTTGGCATATATGATTCTTGTTTGATAATTGTAATCAAACTTTGTTAAACAATGAATAAAATTTATTTCCTATCCCATGATAACATGGGGTTTTGTCATTTATCACATGGTCCTCGACCAATTAATTGGAAGTGAGGCCATGTGATTGATTAGGCTTCATTAATCCGTAAGTAAGTTGATTACTAATTCTAAAGAAGGGAAACCCATGTTGAAATTTTCTTCTAAAAATTAGATTCATTCCCCACATGTAATGAACTTTAATCCTTTTTAGTGAACCCAACTACATATTGAGATGGTCAAAGCATGAAACTGCTTTATATGGATATATAGTTCCTTCTAGGAAATTTATGCAATAGAGGCTACAAGGGTTACATCAAAATCAAGTAGCTAAAACACTTAGACCTAGGCTTTTGGATTAGAATATTTGAAAATTTAAAATTTCGTTACATGAACTTAGGGTTTGTGTCTTTAGCAAGTGGCCTTGCACTTGAGAACCCAAAATGTGGGTTGGGTGTTTCCCCACGTGTAGGGACAAAATGAAATGTACCAATTTTAGCCTAAGTTTATTAATTTAAAATTTTTAATGGGTAATCATTGGGCCATGCATTTTGTTAATGGGGCAATCTTTTTAGTGGAAATATAATGTTTTAACTCTAAATTGGTGGCACTTGGAGGTACAACTTTTGAGCCACCCCTCACACCTCCATTAACTGCCTTTTCACTCTCATTTAATTTTGGTCTTGAATTGATGTTGCCGGTGGTTAAAGTCACAAACCCATCATTACTTAGTCGTTGAATTTATAATCAATTTAATAACTTAACATGGTATCAGAGCCTCGTGTTTTATGTATTATATTTAAATTGAGCGTTATTTAGTATTTAAATTTTTTATTGTAAGTACAAAGAAATTAAAGAAAAGAAAAAAGAGAAGGCAGAATGAGAGGGAGAAGGAGGAGGATATCAGAATAGAGAGATACTGATTCTAAAGAGCCAAGTGCCTTTGGCTAATGACCTTTCTTTCCTCAGTCTTAGGGAACAATTAAGAGGGAATAAGATGCTATTTGTCCATCCATGAATAGAAATGATTTGTGCAGATAATTATTAAAGGGCATAAGTGCTAAGACCATGGCTGGATTATTATAGAACCATTTTTTTGACTGAAAATGATATCCTTTCTCTCAGTTGCTTCTGCACCCAGCTGTTACATTCATGAACACTGTTGAAAGAACCTTATTCCTTGCCTTTGAGCAAGAATGGAGGAGAGCCCATACACGTGAGGATCTTGATTCTAAGGTGGCATTTTAAAGATATTTTATTCAAAATATTGCTTCACCTCCTTTCTTCTCCCCTATATATACTGCACCCTCGTCCAACACACTCCCCACAACTAGCTTTCCTCTTCTCTTTTTGTGCTCTAATATTTCATCCAACAAGGAAGAGACGTGTGGTTAATGAAGGTATGAGACTTATAATGCTTCTTTTCTTTTTCTTCTTTTGATTATCAGTCTTTCCGAGTATTAGTTTCTTCTGTCAAGTACTTCCTTGTTTTCTAAATTGATGAAATTTACTTCAACTTTTCTTAAAAAATACATAGTGGGATTTTAACAACATAAGACTATTCTTGCATAGTGAACCTATAATATATATTAATAATAACTTCTTGATAAATTTTCTACGTTTTCATGATTTATTATAATTTTTTGATTGAATAGAATTTTTTTTTAATTTTTATTTTTTTAAATAAAAAGGAACATATTAATTTTTATTTTTATTTTTTAATATTTAATAAAAATAAATTATTATAAATAATAAATAATTTTATACCAAATACTATTAAACACTATGTAATTTTAAGTTTTATTTAAAATTAAGTAAAAATAATAATCATATCTTGATTCTTTAACCAAGATATTGAAATCTAATATGGAATTGAACACGTTTTTTTTGAAAGATTCTCAACGTTAAGCTCTGCATTAAGCCAAACCAACTTGCTCAACTGAAAATTGTTTTTATTATTAAAAGAATTCTCACATTTTTCATCCAACAAATTTTCACTTTTTTTTATATGGTAAAGAAATAAATTAAGTTGAGGTCGAAGAATCAAAAGATGTGTGATAAAAAGGGTTTTACAAATGTTACTTTTTTAGGTGACAGTGTGACACCCTCACCCTTTGCGTATTAATGACAAAATATACAAAAAAATAAAAAAGGGGGGGCCCCTCAAGGGGTGACTTCGTGGTGTCTGTTACAAATGCAATTGCGTATTAGGTTTGAAAAGGAGAAGCGTGTGCAAGTTGTGTTGGAGGGCGCCGTGGGGGTGAAACAACACATACTCAGAAATTTATTAGGAGATTTTTAGGGGAGGTGAGAGGCATCCATGAAGAAAAGCGGTTCAGTGGTTGTGGCTGTGGCTGTGGCTGTGAGTGGGTGTGTTTGGGGACCCGTTTAAATCCGCCGGTCGTTGACCTCCCGCGTCGTCTTGGGGGGTCGTTTGGAACACGTGGTTTCACATCACTTTTTCTTTTTCTTCCTCAATCACACCCACTTATATTATATATACCCCAGTCCTTCCCCTTCATCTTAGCATCCAATTCAATTCACTCTCAGCTCACACTCTCCACTGCAAGGGAGAGAGCTCTCTGAAGTCTGAACGCAAACTGTGTCTGTGGGTTGGGTTCTGAGTTTGATTCTACCACACCCACCTCAGTTGGTCCATTTGGGTCTTTGTGAGTCTTGGGAAGGGTGTCAGTCTCAGTGCCAGTGAGTAAATATCACCGATAAACAGCTAGCTAGAGTGATAAGGAAGAACGCCTCTCTCTCTCCCTCTTCCCATCTATCCTTGTTTTCACTTGTTACGATTTCATTTCAATTTTCTGTGCACAAACTTTAAGACCATTCAATAAGGCACCAGTGGCCTTTCTTTTTATATACCTCACTCAGAAATTAAAGATCATCTGTGTTGGTCTCTTTCATAACAAAAGATGAGCTCCGCCCCGAAGGACCTGCAACCACACCAAGTCTTCGACATCGATGGGGTACCTCAAGGTGCCTCCAAGTGCTTCGATGATGATGGCCGTCTCAAGAGGACTGGTAACTTTCTATATCCCTCAACAAAGTTATCCAAATTATGTGTTTTTATTTATTTATTATTATTTTTTTAAAGAATTGTTAAGCTCATTTTCTCATGTTATATGCCAAACAGGTACTTTCTGGACTGCTAGTGCTCACATAATAACAGCTGTGATTGGGTCGGGTGTCCTCTCCTTGGCCTGGGCCACTGCTCAGCTTGGATGGATTGCTGGCCCTGCTGTGCTCTTCTTGTTCTCATTTGTAACTTACTACACCTCAGTTCTTCTTTCTTCTTGCTACCGTACGGGTGACTCTGTGACTGGCAAGAGAAACTATACTTACATGGATGCTGTTCGTTCCAATCTTGGTACGTTTGTTATACGAGAAATTTGGGTTGAATCAGCTTGTGAGCACCTTTCAGAAGCCTAAATTCTGTTCTCTATTTGGTGGTTTTTTGATCTTCTTAGGTGGAGCTAAGATGAAGATATGTGGGCTAATTCAGTACCTGAACCTTTTTGGAGTGGCCATTGGCTACACCATTGCAGCATCTATAAGCATGATGTGAGTTTGAAGTTTGAATCAAGAGTTCAATGATGTTTGATTTCTTTGCATGGAAGTTGTTGGATTAATTTTGTTTTTTGCTGGGTTTTAACGACACAGGGCAATCAAAAGATCAAACTGCTTCCACGAGAGTCATGACAAAAATCCATGCCACATTTCAAGCAATCCATATATGATCATGTTTGGGATCTTTGAAATCATTCTCTCTCAAATACCAGACTTTGATCAGATATGGTGGCTTTCCATTGTTGCAGCAATCATGTCCTTTGCTTACTCCACAATCGGTCTAGGCCTTGGAGTCGCTAAAGTTGCAGGTACAAACAACTTACCTAGAATTTCTGATCATATAATCTGGAGCCTAAACTGAATTTGGTCAGTTTGATGAATTCTAACATAACTAACTTGAGCTATTTTCCCCCCTTATTGTCCAGAAAGTGGAAAATTTAGAGGAAGTCTCACTGGGATTAGCATTGGCACTGTCACACAAACTCAAAAAATATGGAGGAGCTTCCAAGCACTTGGGAACATAGCTTTTGCCTACTCTTACTCCATCATCCTCATTGAGATTCAGGTACAGATCCTTTTTTTATTTATTTTTACTGAATTCATCAAACAGGTGGTTCTTTTATATATTGAACTATCTGATTTATTAAATAACAGGACACAATCAAATCTCCTCCATCAGAGAAGAAGACAATGAAGAAGGCCACTCTTCTTAGCGTTATAGTGACCACACTGTTTTACATGCTCTGTGGCTGCATGGGCTATGCTGCTTTTGGAGACCTGGCCCCTGGAAACCTCCTCACTGGCTTTGGCTTCTATAACCCGTATTGGCTTCTTGATATAGCAAACGCAGCAATAGTTATCCATCTTGTTGGAGCATACCAAGTCTACTGCCAGCCCCTCTTCGCCTTCATTGAAAAATGGGCAGCAGAGAAGTTCCCTGATAGCCAGTTCATCACCAAGGAAATCAAAATCCCAATTCCGGGTTTCAAGCCTTACAATCTCAACCTCTTCCGCCTGGTTTGGCGAACAATTTTTGTGATAATAACCACAGTCATATCCATGCTCATGCCATTCTTCAATGACGTAGTTGGAATCCTTGGGGCCTTTGGATTTTGGCCTTTGACAGTATATTTCCCAGTGGAGATGTATATTGCACAGAAGCAGATCCCAAAATGGAGTACCAGATGGCTTTGCCTCCAAATCCTCAGCTTTGCTTGCCTAATTATTTCCATTGCAGCGGCTGCTGGCTCAGTTGCAGGGGTTATTCTTGACCTCAAGGTTTACAAGCCCTTCAAGACTAGCTACTGATTTACAAGAATTTCAGTTAATAAGCATTTCTATAACAAGGGAAGATCTCATCAGGACTTCAATTCTTGTTGATGTTCATAACAAGCCTAAAGGGATGTCACTGTTACTGTTGTTGTACCGTAGTTTCATGTTGCTTTTTTTTAACTGTCTCAGAAGGAAGGCGGGACTCCATATGTATGTATTTGGAATTCAAATATACGAGTCCCCTCCTCCACTATGTAACTTTCTCTACTTCTCAATGCAAAACAGCAGGAATTTAAACAATGGCTTTATCCTTGTCTCCTCAAAGATTGTTCACTTGTTGCTGTTGAACTTTTCTAGCTAAATAATTGAAGCTACTCTTAGATGGATTTGCATACACTGGACCACATGTACTCTCATCACCTCCACCCAAAGTGCTCCTCCCTGATCTCAACTGATAAGAGACAAGTGTGAACTGCCTGGACCACCCAACCCAAGTTGTAGAAGGTCCTCTCCTATCTGATCTGACACAAAGTTATGGGTGATAGGCCTTTGGTGAAGTGATCAGATGGCGGGGGCTTAGGGTTAGGACCAAAACTACCAATAAGGTGACCTTTCTTTGTGGGGTAGGGACCCTTTTGTTAGAAATCTGAACAGCTTCCATATTTGGGTTTGGCGTCTAGTGACCATCCTTTTTAATCGATAGCCCCCTACCCTCCAATATTGATGGTGGAGAACAGGAGAAGTGCACCATTGCCAATTTGCCATGGCATGCAATTTCCCAAACGGTAAAAGGGACTAGTTCCCTATTCATCCACCTCCATCTTAAAATAATATCAGGAGTAAAAATTAAACGCGTGAGGCACGTGTGAGATGATTTTATTAAAAAGATTCGTCTTTATAAGATCATCAGATAGAGATCCGCAATGATGTTAATGTGAGTGAATGTCACGTTCACCCAACTCTATGGTGGTGGTGCTGGTGGCGGTGGTGCTGGTGAAGGCGGCTGCGGCCGCCTCCAAGGGTGGGGGTCCATGATTACAAGCCATTGGTTGAAACCATACGATGCCATGTGCCACTTTTTTTTAGTAATTCTTTTCCACATTGTACCAGACGTGGTTGAGGCTGAGTGGGTTGGTGATGGCCTTCCCAGTCTTCCCAGAAACCCTCCTGGTCTGGTTACTTTTCTTTCTTTTGCCCTCCCCCACCATCTTTCTAAAAAGATTCGAAGTTTGTCTCCCTTGACTTCTCCTTTTCTGTAATTAATTATAGGAAATGGAGGATTAGAGAAGAATCTCCAAGAACCAAGGGAATGATGGGAATCTCTTTCCAAGTCCCAATACAATTAACAAGAAATGAATTCATGATTCAGTGCTATGACAAAACCCAGGTTATCATGAATCCCTATATCCCAATATTGACTTGAAATTGAGAGCGAAACTGATTCATTGATATGTACTGAGAAGCACAAACACGTAGGCACCAATGGTGATTGCTTTTAACCTATCTTTTGGGATTTTCCACAACCCACAATGATCACTTGTTATATAACTTATACCACAGTAAGACTTCTTGTCAAACTTCAAAGTGGATGCAGTTCTGTCGGAAACTTCCTTTGGTTTTACTTAGTTGGATGGTGGTTATGATGAATTCTCAAATTGCTCAATACAAAATGTAATGCTACACTGAATTCTTTATTTAAGAAGTAGTACTAGTGTTTCTTCTGTCCACTAAATCTGTCATTTATCATATCAGAATTCAGGATTAAGAAGATCATCATCAACGCATTTTCATTGAAATACTCATTGTGGTCTTGTTGTTTTGACATCACCCCATGCATCATTAAAGGGTCAGCAAAGCTCATATGACAGAGAAGAGAGAGGCAAAGAAAAATTTGGGAATAATTTTGGAGCTAAAAGAGGAGTAGAGGTGGGTGCTACTGTTAAAATTTCAACTAAAACCTTAAGCCATGTACATGATGGAGCTAGTAAGTAGCTCTTGGGACTCCCAAGGGGTTCCTCCTCTTCCTCTCTCAAATTTGGACACCCTGCAGCTCTATGCTCTACTAATAGTCTATTGTTAGCAATAAAAAAACATTACCTTATATCACGTTGACACTTTTTCGGTTTGAAAGGAATCATTGTCAGTGTGTGTGGCTCAAACACAACCACGGGCCACATCAAATACAATTCTGGGCTAGACACCCATGGACCACAGCAGAAACCCAATATAAAATTAACTTATTTGATTAAAAGAATAGTTGAAAACCAAATTTTTATAACAGTTTTTGGTAACTTATTTGATCAACAACAGCTTTTTTGTTTTCTAGAGTAAAAAAATTAGAAAATACGTTTTGGCAACTAGAAATTATTTTTTATTTTATGTTCTTAATATAAAATATATTGTTTTCAAATAACATCTTTTGTTTTTTTATATTTGTTTTAAAAAATAATTATATAAATATATATAATGATTAAAAATAAAGTTGTAAAGATAAAATTTATTTTTAAAACATATTTAATAATATTAAAAATAGGTTAAAACCATTTTAAGTTCCCAAACAAATTTTTGTTTTACAAAATATCATAAAACAATTTTAAAAACTATTTTTTAGAGCCTTTTTCCAAAACAGTTATCAAACAAGGTCTAACCTTTCATTTTTTTTTTTACCTTATTTTGATAAAAATGTTCTCAACTTTTTATGGTAAAAGTAACCTTTTAAAAAAATTATATGTAAATACCTGAAATTGTAAAAAACATTTATGTCAAAAAAAAAAATTGGTTATTTTTCAAATAACTTTTAATATTATGATTGGTGAAAAATGCTTTTAGTTATTTTAGTATTTTTTTAAAAACAATAATGACTCTATTAGTATCATTTCTATCAAAAGCGATTTTATAAAAACTTCACTTCCAAATTGATAAGAAGGGGAACCACACGCAAGCCGAAGGGATGTAATTCTTGTCAGTGACCAATTTCCTTTCGTTGGCCATAATTCTTCGCTATAACCCATGTTTCCTTGAACGATGATTCTTCGAGTGCCTATCGCTCGCTAAAACTAGATGAAAAAATTTATATAAAAAACCCTGTCTTCCCTTTTGATTGGAACAGAAGACTATTTATAAAACGAGGAAGAGTGTGATAGAATCGTATATAAATTTTAATAAAAAAACAAAATAAATACGTATTTTTAATGGTCTCATTTGAAGATAATAAATTTTGTTATTATAAGCGACAACCTTTTATCCTAAATATTAATTTTGTGTATGCGTGCTTATAAGAAGCACCAAAATTACCTCAAATAAGGCTGATGTTTTTTAAGCACCAAAGTTGTTTAAAATATCATAAAAACATTTTTGAAAGTACTAAAGTTGTAAAAGATAAATAGAACTCTTAAAAGAAGAAGCAATATTATATCCTTTAATAAAACCTCGATTCATGCTAGATTATATTCTTTAATCAAACCCTAATTTAGGTCATAAAAGAATACAAGAATAAGAACCTAATCCTATAAGGGATATTAACATTAACATTAAGGATTAATATAGAATCAAATAAACTTTTTTAAACAATTAATCTTCTTTTCACAAAATTTTCAATGGTGAAAATTGAAAAAAATTAAAAGTAAAATTTTCAATATACACTAAAATCAATCTTGATAGACTTTAAAAAATGGTATGTTGTCAAGTATAGCCTTCATATATGAATATATTAACTAGATATAAACTTATACCAATTTTCTATAGGTTATATCATTATAAATCAGATAAAAATTTAGTAAATATATATGAATACATCAACCACATGGTAACTTATAAATTGTTTGTCAAGGTTGCATCATTATAATTCATTCTATCATAATTGCTCATTTAATACACAATATTGACATATATTACCATAAGTCAAGATAATATAAGTTTAGAGTTGATTTTTTCTTTGTAGTGCTTGGATGCCCTATCCATTGATTTGCCTATTTATCAATTGATTTAAACTTAAATAATATATATATATATATATATCCCTTGCATATTACACAAATACAATAATGAATGTCCACACATAATAGGAAAAGAAATTGTTAACATCTACAATAATCCAATGTTGAATAACCAATTTTCCTAAAAGTTAAGTTTTCAAGATTTGAGCTCAATATGTATATCATACTCCTTAATATGAGGAATCCGAAAAAATAAGGCTGATTATTAGGTAGCCTACTGGGAATAGAGTGCTCTGGCTTGTGATCACATTCAAAATCCAGATGAACAAACATCTGCTTTAACTTTAGGAAGCTTCTTAATCTTTATCTGCAAGGTCTCTCCTATAGTATGAACTTTTTTCAAGGGTAAATCTTCTTGAAGTTTAATGTCAGCTTGCTTCCCTTGAAAGAAAAAGGTATTTTTAGTTTGTAGCAAATGAGGATTTTTATAAGTCAAATTTTGAAAAACTGGGAATTTATATAGAAAACTATAGCTTGTTTGGGAACAGTTTTGAAAAACAGTTTTCTATTTTTCCATAGTCAAAAACATGTTTGGTAATTTTTTAACAAGAAACAATTTTTTTGAATAATTGTTAAGAAAACAAAGTATCTTTTCAAAACAAATCTTAATTGTTTTCAATTATTTTCTAGGGGCTATTTTAAAAAATAACTATGCAAATGTGAAAAATGATGAAAAATAAAACACTATAAATAAAAAGTTACTTTTAAGAAAACAAAATCTTCCAAAGTTCCCAAATGGACTTTTGTCCTAGAAAGAACTGTTTTAAAAAACAGTTCTAAGCAAGTCCTATCATTGTTTTTGGCATGATATATCTTGATACCTAATTACAATATTATAAGTCTACTTGCTCAAGTCTTCAAAATTAAGGGACTAACCTCTACGAAAGACAACTCCAAAGGTATAAGCCTGAACAACATAACACGCTTAACCAAAAGGTGCCTTATCACAATTGATAAGTCGATTTTTGCACATCTTCAAGCAAAATACCCAAAAAATCACATGTTCAAGCAAATTGCGCTTCGAGCAAAACTACATTAAGAAACTTTGCATCAAGGAGTAGATCACATGGATGACAACAGCTAAATACCCAAAAAATAAGACTTGTAACTTCAAAACTCCCCTTAAGTAACTTTTTAGACCAGGAAGAGTTAAAAGCAAATAAAATATGAAAGAAGAAACTACCTGTATTTTTTAAAACAATTTGACACAAATTCTTAATTATGTAAATTACAAGTTATAAGAAACAAAAGTTTTTGTTTTTCTTTAAGCTTACTAAGAACTTTTATACCTATTTTGGATAACTTTGTTCAAATTGCTTACCACTTAAAAAGGGGTTTAATATGAAAGTAAAAAAATATTACTTTTTGTGGAGACTTTATTTTGGCTTATACAAAAGGTTTTTTTTTGTATTAAATAAAACGTTTACACTATCAATATTATCCTTTACAAATTATGACTCTACCTTCAACTTCAACTTCAAGTTGAAGTAAAAAATAGAAAGTTATCACAAACAAGATCGTAATTGATCACCAATTTTATATTTCTAAGTTAATTACTATATTGGAGGATTATTCAAAAAACAAGTTAATAACACGAAAAAACTATCAACACGACCATTCAAACTACAATTACATATCAAAATCATGTATAAAGAAAAAAAAAATTCAAAAAGAGTACTTATACCTAAGAAAAGTCCAATATTGAGCCTAAGAAACTTTGCTATATGAGGGTATATATATTGATTAATTCTAAAGATTTTGTGTTTTTCGATATTATTGTACACTTGAAGAAGTCTTCTCTTTGAACCACACTCATTAGCATAATAAACTGATAGGATTAAGGCAATTTTGTCCAACTACAAGATTTTAATGCACTAAATTGTTCATATATATATATATATATCCGTTTTCGTATTTCTAAATCTATAGTACAATGAAGTTCCAATAATTAACAAGCTAAGAACTACAAAATCCAATTTTCTCGGTATTTAAATATGTGCAAGTGACTTGTCTTCTTCAGCAACAAACTAGTGACTCTAAGGGGTTTTTTTTCATAAGAGTACGGTTATTTTAAAAAATAATTCTTAAATTATCATAGTAGGAAAAATAATTTCAAATCTACACTAGTTTTTGCCATGTAAGAAGGAAGGACATTTGTTTTCTTTATCAACTTGGAAATTGTTTTTTGAAAATATGATTTCCACCAAAACAAATATATATATATATATATATATATATATATATATATATATATATATATATAAAATAACTATTCAGAAATTGTCTGTTGAAAAGACGATTTCTAAAAAATTGAATTGGAAATCGTCTTTTGAAAATATGATTTCCCAAAAATAAAAAATAGAAAAACCACAATTGGAAATCGTCTCTTGAAGAGACGATTTCCACCAAAATTTAAATTTTAATATATTTTAATACCATTAATTATGTATATATTATAAAAAAAAATACAATTTAATATAAAAATATACTATAAATCTAATTTGGAATTAAAAAATTAATTATATTCATACAATTATTATAAATATATATTATACAATTAAATAATTTTATTCGCTAAATTTAATATAAGATAAATAATATTTATCTATTATTTAATAATTGATTTCCACCAAAACATATATATATATATATATATATATATATATATATATATATATATATATAGAAATCGTTTGTTGAAAAGACAATTTCCCTAAAAAAAAAAAAAGGAAATCGTCTATTTTCAAAAAAAAAAAGAAAAAAGAAAGTGGAAATAGTCTCTTCAAAAGATGATTTAAAAAAAAAAAAAATTCATAATTGGAAATCGTCTATTGGAGATACAATTTCCACCAAAATTTAAAAATTTAATATATTTTAATACAATTAATTATGTATATATTATAAAAAGAAATAATACAATTTAATATAAAAATATATTATAAATCCAATTTGAAATTAAAAAATTAATTATACTCATACAATTATTATAAATATATATTATACAATTAATTAATTTTATTTGCTAAATTTAATATAAGATAAATAAAATTTATCTATTTTTTTCTTTCACTTTGCAATTAAAAAAAATTGTTATCAATTTACGTGAAAAAATGAGTTTAAAAAAACAAATTTGTTATTAGTTTATTAAATAATTATTTACAAAATAAATAATTTTGTTTTGTTTTAATTTTTAAATTAATTTTATTGTATAAATTTTAAGATTAAAAATATTAATCTTTTAGTTAAAATTTCATTGTAAAATTAATAAAATATATAAAAAAAAGTTAAATAATTTTAATTGTTCTTAATCTTCAATTTTTCTTTAAATTAATTCAATTAATTACAACTAGTAAAATTAATTTAGTTTGATATTGTTTTTTATTTATAAGATAAATAATATTTATCTATTTCTTTTTTGTTTATGTGAAAAATGATTTTATAAAAAAACAAATTTGTTATTAATTTATTAAATAATTATTTATAAAATAAATTTTATTATATAAATTTTAAAATTAAAAATATTATTTCAAATTTCACTATAAAAGGAATTAATTATAAAAAAAATAAATTAAAATAAAATATCATGATTATAAAAAACCAATAACATTATTTATGTAAATGTTAAAAAACCAACAATTGCCCAACAATTAATAAAATATCAATCATGATAGAAATTCAATTATTATCGTCAATGCAAAAAAACCAATAACCTTATTCATATGAACCATCAACAAAGAAAATATATATATATCAACCGATAACTTGCATTAATATGTTCAATCACTAAACAATCAAACACATTCAAGTAATAAATGATCAAAAATCAACTACTATTATGAATAAAAAAAAACTAATACTTTGTTCATATATATAAACTAATAAACCAACAAACATCGTAACAACTAACAAAATAATAACGATGAATACCAATAAAGCTAAAATATTAAAATTCAATATTACTACATGACAACTTCAATACTAGCAAATGATAAATTAACATAGTAAACTAACAACCAATAAAAGTTAATATGCAGCATCAATACAAATAAACCAATAAGCAACAAAAAAACATGTATCATCAATTTATGTTCGATAAAATATATAAAAGTCATTAATGTGTGCCACATGAAAGAGGTTTCCTTCTTCGTTATGGGCGTCGGTGACATCTTTCCAACTTAGATTGATTTGAGGGATCATCTAATGTTGCTCCATTTCCTCGTCCTCGTCCTTGGCCTCGACCTCTTCCATGTCCACGTCCTTGATCTTGAACCTGAGCCTCTCCCTGTTGTTCAACAAGTGGTGTAGGAAAATATTGCATTTGTGTCGCCATAACATCTCTAAATGGATGTCCTAATGATTGTGGTGACAAAGCAATGAGTAGTGTTGTAGGTGGAGTAAATGAGACCTTGATACTAGATGACATAGGTATATGAAAAGAAGGCCCATCAATATAAGAATGCAATAGCTCCTGGATGAATGATGTCCCAACATCTTCTTGTATCACCCCCTCATTAATGAATGAAACTGATGAATGAGGTAATGACTGGTCAAGTGGTGTAGAAAAAGTGAAGACAAAATGTTGTAGAGGCGATGATGATGGAAAATCTAGCGATGCATCATCGATAGGGAAGTGTGGATCATCATAAATATGGCATCCACGTGTTTGTACACCTCCACCTCTAGTTCAAACACCTCCACCTTTGGTCCGTACCCCACCACATCTGATCCGCACCCCACCACCTTTAGTTCGTACCCCACCATCTCTCATCCCTACCTCCGCATCCAATGATTGTCTCTTTGTATCAACGACATTAGGGGGAATAAACAACCTATCAACCTCGTGTATCTCTAAACCTCTGGTTTGTACCCCACCATCTTTGGTCCGCACCCCACCACCTCTAGTTCGTACCCCACCATATCTCATCACTACCTCCTCATCTGATGATTGTCTCTATGTATCAACGACATTAGGGGGAATAAGCAACCTATTAGCCTCGTGTATAGCCTCTAAAGTGGTTGCACATAATCGATGAATTTCATCACAATGACTTATATTCAATGCATCTGGACTAGTCCATAGATGTATCTGTTGGAAACTGCAATTCTGTAAGAATTAAAAATAAAAAGTTAGATGTTTTTCTAATTAAAAGAAAATAGAATAATAAATAAAAAGACATTGTAATTACCACTATCTCCCATGAAGATCCATGTGGAGTCAGAAAAAGGCGAGTGATAAAACGATACCACACCAGATATGGGTGGTTATACCCATAAGAAGTATATGTTGCCTCAGCTCTAGCAAGATGATCATACATAGCCTCCCACCTTTGAATATAGTGGTGATGAATACTTATCCAATTCAAATCATGTCGACCCCTCAAATCATATTTATGTAATCCTAATTTTGTATCGCATTGCTTAGGAATATGTTGTAGTAACCCAAACTACCTCACACAGCGATCAAATCTATGCCACTCCACTATGTGAAAACAGATAAGGGGTGAAATAGTCAACCACAAGTCAAAAGCAATAGTATAGTAATTTGGGAGTTCAGAGATGACATCATCAGTATATGGCTCCCATATAATCTGCAATTAAATTTGAAATATGACTCACATTATTTAATAATATTTTGATTATAAATTGTTTAAAAAAATTATTCAAAACAACGAATTTCTCACCTACTCTGGCATAAGTCGATCAAGTAGATACCTATACTGGAGTAATACATGCATAGGCGTCGAAGTAGTACAAAACTCATCTCTCCAACTACAAAAAGAATATATATATATATATATATATATATTAAAAGTTTGAATAATTGTTTATTTATGCATGTATGTGTTTACATATGCTATAACTAAGGTTGAATACATACCGCATGCCTAAAAGTGGTTGTGGCAGTACTCCATCCATATTCATAACTGTAACAAAATGAGAGGACCCAATACATCATGTGCATCAATACGGGATGCTCAACACATCTCTCGATATAGCCAAGCTAGGTAAGCATTACCCCAATTGTAAGTACCAGTAACTCCAAGCTCCTTAAGTAGTGATAAAAACATTAAGTGTACACTATTGATCGATTTATCCACAAAAAGAAAAATGGAAATCATCTCTTCCAGATTTTTTGGAAATCATATTTTTAATAGACGATTTCCAAGTTGATAAAGAAAACAAATATCCTTCACTCCTACCTGACAAAAACTACCGTAGATTTGGAATTATTTTTCAACTACGATAATTTAAAATTTATTTTTTAAAATTACCGTACTCTTATAAAAAATCCGACTCCAAGGTGATGACATTTTCGTTCAAATAAGGATTTCAACCAAAAAATAAAATAAAATTCAAATCAACTCTCATATCCCATAAAGCATCATTAGATGAATAGAAATTAAAAGGTCAATTAATACATGATATCTACAGAGATAATGATGTCTACTGGCTACACCCGCAATTTTCCACTAGGATATTGGTAGCAGTATGTTTTTGTGACCGATCATGAGATCTAGCAATGAATCTAATGTGGTGTAGCAATGGCTATGGATCCACTCTTTAGTGTAGCATAGATCTGCACTTCGCAACATATCATCTAAATCAAATGATCATACAAAATGGTGGCTTTAAATGGTTGGATATATGACTTTTTAACTTCAATCTTCTGATATAATCTTCATATGTGGGTTTGTTTTGTACTATTGAATGACACGTGATTATAAGTGAATATGGATTGCAGGTTGTCAGACAATTTTTGGAGAAAATAACTCATTTATCCCACAAATTATAACAATAAAGATGAAAACTCAAAATAAATCAAGCTTGACTGAAGCAGAAAAGAGCGATGATTAATTACCTTGAATGCAAGTAGCACCACCCATTTCCTGTTGGTAGTAATTTCCGACTGCAAAGAACATGAGGTGTTTGAATTACTACAATGAGAACGAAGCTTAGTTTGATCATAGAGAGCAGAAGAAAGGAAGGACCTTTCCCCCTTATTGTTTTCTCAGCAACCAAACAAGCATTAGCCAAAAACTGATTAAAAATTCTCCCTAAATTTTCAAGAACACAGACTGGAAATTCATTATCGCAACAATTATTTAAAAAGGGCTGATGAGACGGGAGTCCAGTGTAATTGAAAGTGGGAAAATATGGATGAAAGAGATAAGAACCAAATCTGCCCGCCTACAACTCTGTTTTTTTCTCAGTTTGGTTGTAGAGAAAACAGCAGAAAAAAAATTCCCTCAACAGATTTGAAGAAGTAAATAAAAATGGCTTGTTTTTTCAGAAAGCGAAAAACACCAAAAGCACAATGTTACATTCAAATTCCCTCCCTTTTTCTCCCTCCACTTTCTCAGCAAGCAAACAGAAGGACACACGACACAATACCTGCACTCAAGCCATTGGATCTGGAGAAGTCAACGTGAGATATCACTCGGCAAACCAGCATGGCCCTCTTCACATTATCATCCGGCGACGACATTCTAGCACTGTCATGGGCTTTTCCACTGGTGGCTGTGGTCAGAATCCTTTTTCCGGGAACCCCTCCGGCGACCTTGAAACCGTTCTTGATGATACTGCAGATATTGCAGCTTGGAATTGAGTTGCAGAGATTGGAGGAACCGTTGAGGCCGATGGAGCAGACGAAAGTGGTACAGTGGAAGCGGAGGAGTTCGTCGCCGTCTGCAACGCAGCGTGGGTGTTTCTTTGGGAGCTTGGTGGCTTTGGTTTTATTGGAGTCTCTGTATTCCTCAAATTTGGATATGGTTTTGGGGGTGTTGTGGACTTTGAGAATGACTGAGGCTTGTTTCTTTAGCCAGTTCGATTGGAATATGATTTCCACTACGTTCTTGCTTGTGTCTTCTGGACCCAGTTCTGACGCTGTGAATTTTGACAGACCAACAATGAGTATTGTAAGTAGGAAAAGCTAATTGAAATTGGCAAGATAAAGGATTTCCCATAAGATTACGTTTGGTCACTGAGTAAATAAAGCAAAAGAAGTTAAAATTAAAGTCTTCCAAGTCCTGGTTTTTCATCATTGAGTTTCCGGAACCTCCCGATGAATAGACTAAATACAATCGGTGGTGCTATTTTGTTTAATTTAAGGTGTTTGTTTTTTTAGGTTTTTTTGGGCTGAAAGCAATGTTTTTTTTTACTTTTTCATCGTTAATTATAATTTTTTATTGGATAGAAAAAACTAAAAAAAATAATAATATATTGATTTTTTAATTTTAATGTTTAGTAAAAATAAAATATTACAAAAATAATACTATTAAGCATAAATGAATTAAGATTTCTTTGGTTTTTTTCTTTTCTTTTTTTTTTTTTTTATTTAAAAAAAACCGATCATTGGCTGAAACCTGGAAGTGGGTACTCACCGGCGTGTCTGACGGCCTGATGAAGCTCCAAAATTTCAGCTTTCATGAAGATTTCACCACAATCAGGACAGGAACAGATGGTGGTTCTCAAAGAAGGGTCTCTAGTGATTCCAAGAACCGGATCAACCACCATTCTGCTCTCATAACACCCAGATAGTCTCCTGAGAGGCATTCCTTTAAAGGACCCACCCAAAGAAGAGTTAGAAGACGCAGACAATGAAGAAGAAGTGGAGGAAACAACCCCATTGAGTTCACCAAGAGGGGCTTTCATGGATCTGATGGAACCGTCATTGTTGGATGAAGCCATCGACGTCCTTTTCTTGTGGTCTTCTGGTGAAGACATTTCAGGCCTGTGCATGACCTTTGAGTTGCTGCGCAGTGAGCCGGAACACTTCATTTTCTTGCACTTCTTGCCGCTTCCTTGGACGGTTTGTTCTCGCTGCTTCTGTTGTTGAGTCTGGAGGTGTTTGCAGGTCAAAAGGCTTCTCACAACCGCCCAAGAGGAGGTTTCTCTGATTTTTGGGGTACCTGGTCTTGCTTTGTTCAGCTTTCCTTTATGACTTTTCTCGGGTTTCTGGTTTTAGTCACTGGAGGAGAGATCTGAAAGAGGGAGGTTTCTCTGATTTTTGGGGTACCTGGTCTTGCTTTGTGCAGCTTTCCTTTATGACTTGCTCGGGTTTCTGGTTTTAGCCATTGGAGGAGAGATCTGAAAATGGGGTTTCAGCTCAAACAAACACAGGGCGTGTTACCACTTGAGAGAACCAAGAAGAAGAGGGAGGGGAGAGTTGCAGAGGAACTTCCTTGTCTAGAAGTGATGTTGATTTGGAAATAGTGCGCTTCCCTGATTCATCAATATGCACATCTAAAAAAAAAGCTTCATATTTTACTCCCATTTCTCATGGCAATTTGACCGTTCAATTATGTATTGGGCCCCTGATCCACCTAACGGGCCGTTTTTATGGCCCATTACATTGTACCCAGAGAAATGGGGTTTCCTGGAAGGCTGCAAAAAGGCATACACAAGGGGTCCAGGCTTCCTACATTGATGCAAATGAATAATAGGTAGCTGAGGAAGGGACCGTGACTCCCTCATCTACCTGTTGATATGATTCTTTCTTTCATTTAAGCAACTCATTAACTCGCCCGAAACCCACCAGGGCGGATCGATGACCCAATTACTTGAGGCATTATGAAGAGAATTGAAATAGCATAGGATCACATGTTAACATTTAAGCATGCATTTAATGGCAAAAAATGAATCGGTTAACTTGGTTTATGCCATGGAAAGTCATTTCTTCCTCCTCCGATATCCAAGATGTTGTTCTAGGTACGTGATGGTACGAGAAGTAGGGATCAGTGAGCTCTTCCCTTTCCTCCCCAAAAATTCAGTCCAAGTGTAAGTGTGTGTGGAGAAGAAAAGGAGGAGTCTCTCCAAATGCATATATATATATATATATATATATTACACATTACACACTTTATTTGGACCACTTGACTTAATGGGTCAGTCAAGTGAATTAGGGTGAGCCCATAAAAAATCGAGTAATAATATGTGTTCAGTCTCATTATGGACCACAATGCAAAAAATTAACTTAACACTGATTTATGATACTATCAAATTGATTATGTAAGTCCACACATAAAAATTCCAACACATTAATCATCCCATGGTGGATTTTGGGGGCTAAGTAATGTGGACCCCACCAAGGAGCACCACACTACTTACACCATAGTGGTTCCTTATAGGGAAAAGCTGCTCCATTGAATCCTTTTGCCTCAGAATCATACCAGAGCATATGGGATGGAGTAAAGCTCTCTACTTCAATTTTCAGATGAACTCACAAGTCACACCTATGCCCCGAAGCTGGGTTTTTCAAATTTCTGACGTCAGGCGCAGGAACATTGGTGTGTGGTTTGCTGGTTTCCAAGTAAATCACAGCCAAAGGGAAGCTGATTCCAGTAACTGCTGTTAAAGTGTGATTAAGCATTGGATTCAAATATTAAAGATAACCAAATAAGTCATTGTTTCAATCTTTTATTAAGTGGAGTTCCGCAAAAACTACAAGTAACTCATTCACATCTTTATCCAAAAGAGCTTTTGCTTTTGGAAGTCCAAACGATCATGGACCTCCCTCTCCCTCTCATGTTCGTGCATGATGTCTTCTTTCACCAAAAAAGAAAGAAAAAAGCTGCTTAATTCATATATAAAGTCATTGATGCAACTCTTATAAAATAGTTTGCTTAAAAGCCTGTGTCAACTATCAACCCACGTCATAGTTATCATGCACAACCAAGATGCAAGAAAGATTCATTTAAGTTAATATATGAGAGATTGGTGTCGATGCTGTGTGATAAAAATGAAAAATAAAGAAAATAAAACATAAATTTAAATTTAACAAATTATTTTTATAAACTCCGTTCCAAACTAAATTTTACATGTAAAATCATAAATTAGAATTAAAAAATAAACAAATAAAATTAAAAGATGATAAAAAAAAGTTTTTCTTTGTATAAATAAGATTTTCGTAATTTTTATTTATTTATTTAATTTCCTAAATTTTAAGTAACAAAAATAATATATTTTTAAAGAAAAAGTTGAAATAAATAAGGAAAATGATACGAGAGAGGTGAAGGATGATGAAGAGGATCTTGAGCATATGAGACTTTTTGTGATTTAAAATTAAGTCTTTTTTTTTTTTTTGAATTAAGATTTTTTTTCCACCTTATTAGGTGAAAAAAAAGTAACTAATTAAGTACATAGTCCTTATGATCACTATTAGGTTTACCATCCTAATCCTAATCCTAATAGGAAACTCCCACGAAGGAAAATTAAAAGTTGTTATTTTTTATATTTACGATTTCAAAATCAAAAAACAAAATTAGCGCAGACCATTCCGGGCGTTTGTTGTTTTGGATTTGTGCCCAAATCAAAATCAATTCAAAACCCTAACCCATTGAATTGTGATTAATAAAAATAAAACAAAAAAACGTTGAAGATTCATAGAAGAGAGAAACCCTAGGTTACTAACCCTAAAACCCTAACGCCAGGATCATGTGCGAGGGCCATTCTTCAACAGCTTAGCCCCCATCTGAGCAGCAAGAAAAGCTTCAGCAGTGGAACACTTGACCAAGTCGTTGGAAAACGGGCCCCAATTAAACTGATTCTCCCGCCAACGGATCTTGGTGGGCCTCACGTAATTCACCTCCTCCCCCAACACCACCCTCGCCAACTCCCCCAAACTGCACCTACTCAGATTCAAACTGTTTCCATCTTCCTGCTTCAATCCCCTGTCCGCCTGCGCCAACCCTAGCAGCTCCACCCTCCTGGGGATCAATATCCCATACTCTTCCTCCAGCTTCTTTGCCAGGCGCTCCGTCCCCACGCCCACCACAACCGTTTGCCGATCAAAGAGAAAGTCTCTAAGGACTTTCCTTTCTCTAAGGACTTTCCCTTCGCTGCAACCGCCTTGTAGTTCAATGAGAAGGCAGTGATGCCCCACGCACAGCGCCATCACCTCCAAGGGCCTGATTTTGCCGCCGCCTTTAAAGTATTTCAAAGTGGGATTCACATGAGTTTAACTAACTAATAAGCAATGATTCATGAAAACGCATTACTATTATTATTATTATAGGCATAAAGGTACCTCTTTTGCTGTCGTAGTAGTAGCTGTAGCCGCCGGAGTAGTTGGCGCTGTGATCAGCCCAAAGGCCGACGATGAGGTCTTGAGTGTTCCTCTTGCCGTGGATTCTGCGTACTTGACGGATGAATTCCTTGACCTCCTGGTCCCACCAAGCCCATAGAGTGACGATGGGTTGCTTGCCGACGGTGACTGTGTACATACGGTCGTTCCTTTCGATGGAAATCTGCATCATTATCTGCCTCCTCTTCTTCTGCTGGGGTTATGTCAAATCTTTCTGTTAACGCACTCTTTCTAATGACTCGTGGATGATGATCCGTATAACTCCCTAAAGTGTAACTCCTTATAAAATGTAAGCACCCTAACGAAATTCAATAGAGTTTTTTCATGTATTATATTCTCTCTTTCTTACCTTTTTTCTTCTCTCACTTTGTTTTACAACAAAATATATAATCAGAAACTATGTATATAACTCATAATTATTTGTTTTTAATTATATAGTATAACTGAAAGTTATACAAAATAATATTATATAGTCAGAAATTATAAAATGAATAGTTCATACCTTAAAACTATGCACAAATCTACACAATGAATAGTTCATAACTTAAAATTATATACAAATTTACATTAAAAAAAAAAATAGCTCATAACCTAAAGTTATGTACAAATTTAAATATTTTCTTGTTCTAACAAAATAATTATAGTATGAAGTTATGAAAGATGTTATTTTTAATTTCTTTAATTTCTTTTAATTATATTGTGTGATCGGAAGTTATACATAAATAATTCATAACCTGAAGTTATGCACAAATTTACATAAAAAATAGTTCATAGTTATATACGGCATATTTTCTTATTTTGACAAAATAATCATAACTCAAAGTTATGAAAAATATTGACTTTTAATTTTTATTTCATATTCACTTATTTTCTACAACGAGAATTATGGAAAACAATTTTTATTAACAATTGTTTTATAACCAGAAACTATGCATACAATTTCTAATTTTCTTCTCTTGTATAACTAGAAGTTATATAATGCAAAATTGTCAATAAATAACTATGTACCTAGAAGATACATAATTTATTTTTTTATTTTTTTATATAACCAGAAGTTATATCATAACATAATTGTCAATCGTTTAATGTTATTATAACATTACTTAAATTTTAATTATTCATAGTATTAAGTTATGAAGAAAAAGTTAGTAAATTAATAATTGTTAAAACTTGTATAGTCTAAAGCTATATGAATATATATATATATATATATATATATATATATATATATGTATGTATGTATGTATGTATGTATAACCAGAAGTTATATAATAATTTTTCCTATAACTAGAAGTTATAGAGAACAAAATTGTTAATTAACAATTTTGTATAACTTTATGAAATTTATGTAACCAAAAGTTATAATGAAATATATTATAACCTGAAGCTATGCTAACAAGCATATAGATAATATTTACATATTATCAAAATATTAATATTTTGTATATCAAGTTATACAAATAGGTAAGTATTTGATAGTTTTTATAAATTTCTATTATTAAAAGTTACACTGTCATTAGTAGAAAAATTTACATATAGATGTGAAATTTTGGATTGCATGAAAATATGATATTTTTGCATTAAAGGTGATAGTTTGGAATTTTTTTTTATTCTAGTTGTTTAATACACAGTAATCTTTTGATTTAGAAAAATGACATTTTTTGGATACATGTGAAATATATGACTTGGTCATATGATTAATAAATTGATTTTGCATGTCAATTTTCTTTAAGACATGTTTTTATGATTGAAAAATTTTGAGTTATATAAAATAATATATATTATTGCATCTTGCCACATATGATATTTTTATTAATGTAATAATTTCATTATCCAAAAATAATTTTGAAATTACAATAGGTTTAATTATTGTTATCAATATATTATGTTATATCTTTACATGTAGTATTTCAATTAGAGTTTTGAGATAATATGATGCTTTAAATCATGATATGTTCTCTTAAAATTTTGATTTATGAATTAATTTTTGCACATTGATTTAGATCATAATAATATTTTGAATAAAATTATTGATCTATCACTATAATTAGTTTGATTATTGAAATAGTTCCTCGTTGTTTCATGTACAAATTATTTCACACTTACAAAATCAAATGTGTGAGATTATTTAAGGAATATATAACTTTAATTTATCTTTTCATATTTGTTTTATTGTGTTATATATGCTCCCATTGTTTTTATACAACTTATTAAGTCTTCATCAATGACTAATATTTTTCCATTGATTTTAACTTTTTCTCTATTATAATATTTCTTCAACTTTATAAAGGTGAGGTTTTTATAATAATGTTTTATGACTTATTATTTTGATGAAACTCTTGTTTCATTAATTGCATAACATTGATGATAGACAATGTTAATAATATATCAAGTGATAAAAACCTTATTGAAGGCTCTAGAAGAGCTTATACTATGTCACTAGTAGTATTTGATTCCATGTGAATGAAACTTTATACGATACTAGATCCAGAAGAATCTTGTAAGAGCAACTTAGTCCCCCGGGGTAAAAGGTCATATGGATGTACATTATAAAACCAGAAGTGTTTATTGACTAGTCTACCTATACACTTAAAAAGTAAAATGACATGTTGTGCAGATTATCATTTTAACGAGACAATTTTCTTACCGTTAGAGAGAGAAGAGCCAGTTCCAGAAGAACGGTGTGAAATTATTTGGAATGTATTGACTTTGACTTATCTTGATTCTCATACTAATCAATGTGAACTGGAAGTTTAAAAGATTATTTATTTGCAAGAACTTGCAAATCAACTATCAAATGCTTTCATTGATGCAAGGAAAATGACAAAAATTATCTTCACTGACTTAGAATATTCCAGTACGAATTGATGTCCTTGAAGGACAATTAAATAATGAATTGATGTCCCTGAGGATAATTAAATAATGAGTTGATGTCCCTAAAAGATAATTAAATAATGAGTCTAAGGCACGCTTGAAGAGTGGTAGACCCTGAAAAGGGAAACACATTCCCTAGAAGACAAAAACACAAAGAAAGATATAGGAAATGTGGCACTCTTGAAGAAGTTGCATATAAAGTAAGTTATTAAAATGACTGATCAATCTCAAGCAACCCCTGAAGAGACACAATTTAAACAAGCAGCCTTATGAGAGGCATATGTTTTACAATTAGCTCTTGAAAAGGTACAAGTACCTGATATTGATGAGATCTCAATTATTTACTTATATATATAGAAAAATGGGATTGAAATACTCTTATCATTGATAATATATTTTCTTTCCAAATGACTATTGGCATCATAAGAAATGACGAGGATCCCAAAGTAGAAACTATAAATGAATGTCAACATAGAAAAAATTGGCCAAAATGGAAAGAATACATCACATTAGAAATAAATAAATGAAATTAGACTCATTAGAAAAATGAGAAGTATTTGGACCTATAGTCCAGACACCTAAAGTTGTCAAACTTGTTGGATATAAATGAAATCATGAGATATAAAACGTGATTCATAGCTCAAGGTTTCTCACAGAAACCTTATATTAACTACGAGGAAACATATTTTCCTATGATGGACTCAACCATATTTAGATATCTAATTTGTTTAACAGTCTCAGAATACTTGGATTTGCGTCTCATGGATGTCGTTATTGCATATTTACATGGATCTTTAGATAATGACATACATATATGAAAATCCCTGAAGGATTTCAAATGCTTGAAGCAACTAACTCAAAATATTGTTGCATATACTCAATTAAGTTATAAAGATCCTTGTATTGATTAAACAATCCAAAGACATGTGATACGATCACTTTAATATTTGAAGTGAGAAGTATGTATGTATTATCTTATTTGTCTATGCATATTCATTATATTGTATATTTGCAATTATTACAGTATATGTGGAACATTGAATTTTTTCGGAACTCCTGAAGAGCTTACAAAAATAGTTAACTATTTGAAAAGTAAATTTGAAATGAAAGATCCTGGAAAACAAGATATTGTCTCGGCCTGCAGATCGAGCATTGTTCAAATGACATATTAGTCTATCAATCGACATACAAAGAGAAATTATTAAAACAATTTTATATGGACAAATCACATCCAATCAATTCCAGCATGGTTATTCGTTCACTTGAAGTGAACAAAGACCCATTTCATCCTAAAAAAGAAAATGAAGAATTGTTTGGTCTATAAGTACCATATCTCAGTGCAATTGGTGCACTAAAATATCTTGCAAATTGTATTAAACTAGACATAACATTCTCTGTCAACTTGCTAGCAAGATACAATTCTACCCCAACTAAAAGGCATTGGAATGAGATTAAGCATATATTGTGACACCTTCGTGGAACAAATGATATGGGCTTATATTATTCAAAAGAATCAAAATCGCAATTGATTGGGTAGATGCATGATATCTTTCAAATCCACATAAAGGTAGGTCACAAACAGGATATGTGTTTAATTACAATGGTATTGCTATTTTATAGAGATCTATCAAACAAACATTGGTGGTTACATCATCAAATTATTCAGAAATACTAACAATTCATAAAGCAAGTCATAAATGTATATAACTAAGATTTATGATCCAACATATTCAGAAATCATGTGGACTCTCCTCTATCAAAGGTGACCTGACAATATTATTTGAAGATAATATTGCATGTATTGCACATATTAAAGAATGATACATTAAGGTAATAGAATTAAACATATATTGCCCAAGTCTTTTACTTTCATTAACTCCAAAAGAGTAATGAAATTGTTATTCGACGAATAAGATCAAATAGCAATTTAGTAGACCTATTCACAAAGGTATTGTCAACTGCAATACTCAAGAAGCTCATTGGAATACGCGGACTCAAAGATCTCCATGTTGTGCTACTAGAGAAAATATAATCATGTCTACATGAAAGGGAACTAATTGATAAGAATATCACCATGTTGTACTCTTTTTTCCTTTGTCTAGGTTTTATCCCATTGGGTTTTACCGGCAAGGTTTTTAACGAGGTAGTTGTAATAATCCAAAAGAATATTACACTCTTTTTCCTTCACTAGGATTTTTTCTCATAGGGTTTTTCCTAGTAAGGTTTTAATGAGACATAAATCATCCAAGGGGAAGTGTTATAAAATATAAGATTTTGTACCACTATTGTAACTTGTGGATGATCATCCATAAATATCTTGTGTAACTCCCTATAAAATGAAAAGACCCCTAATGAGATTCAATAGAGTTTTTCCATGCATTCTATTCTCTTTTTCTTACTTTCTTCTTCTCCCACTTTGTTTTACGACAATATGAAAATATTAAAATATAATTTTATCTGAATTTTACATTTTGTGTTATATCTTGTATTAATTAAGAATATAAAAAGTAATATTGCCATAAACACCATCAGGAAATTTGTGATATCCATTACATTATGTTACCTTCATCAAACCACATATACGTCATTAGTTCGATAAAGCTGCTAAGATGGCCAGTGGTTACGTATACTAGGCGAGAGGCATGATAGGAAAATTAATCAAAAGTGGGCAGAAACAAGGTGCTTCACAATTAACTCAAGAATCATGGATTAAAGCAATCTCGTTCCAAATATGGTGTGAAGGAAATTTTTTGCTCAGTTAACAGATTACACAAGTAATAAAAATAAATAAATAAATAAATAAATACCAATACCCATCCAAGCAACGTCTGATTGAATTTCCATGTGTGTGTGTGTGAGGGAAAGTCAGAGTCATCCTTTGATATCTCCATTTTACATTTTAAGTAGAAGTTCCAACATAAACGAACAGATCCTCCTATAAATCCATGTTTCCTGGAGTCAATCTTCTTTTCCGGCGATTCACAGCATCATTGACCAACAAAAGCTCCATTGCTCCTTTACCACCCTCCCAAAGAGGGACGGACCTTGTGCAATTGTTGAAGAAGTAGCTCAAAAGTTCTTGCACAATAATAATCATCCAAGATATTTATAGGCCTTCCTCTGTCTTGCACTTGTTCCAAGCTTCCTGTTTTAGTATCAAAATACAACTCACTCATTCAACAAACAAATATTCTATAATATATTTAATATCATTCTCACCCCGGTTCAGGTAAGGTTATATTGAAGTGAGTTTTTTGTGGAAATAGTTGGAATACTGGTACATCATACCTTCAGAACATCAAAAACCTTCTCTGCAATAAACTTCTGCTGAACGCTAGCACCTTTCTGTTGAATCTTATCAGGATGAATGCATAAGGTGGCCTTTCTGTAAACTTTTCGGACCGAGTCTGAGGTAATCAAATCAGTCAATGAAACTGGTTGCCAACCACATTCAGGCCCGAGCACCTGTTCATCATTCCACATATAAAGGGGGTTTGTTTGTCATGTCCAATAGAAGATTCATGTGATATGCGTACAAATTAAGAAGATTTCAGTGCAAAAATTACTCCAGATGGCAGAGTGGATAACATAATAGAAGGAAAGAAGTACAAAAATAAACTGTGTATGCAATGTAGGAGTATCACTTCATTCTCCTCTGAAATTCTAGGAGTTCCAATGTACACTTCTAACAATTTTGTAACAACAAATGAAGTTAGCAAATCAGCTTCTAATAATTTCTCATAATTCTACAGTAAAGGGACTTCCTTTTGTTGTCTAGCCCACAATACTAAACTATCCACACTAAATGAGCTATACCCTGCTTCAGGGTGGCCTCTCCCTATAGAATCCTTTTGATTTATGCATTGAATTCAAATTGGAAACCCCCTATATCATCCCATTCACCGCCCCACCCAAAAAAAGAATGGAGTAGCTGAGCGGAAAAAATCGGCACCTTTTGGAGCCGTGCTCTTCTCACCGAGATGAAGGTACCTACTAGTGGTAAGAAGCTGTCTTACCTGCATGTTATTTGATTAATCTTATGCCTGCACCCCTGCCCCTCCCCAAGGCTTCACCACTTGATGCAAGAACCAAGGGCCTCTTCCTCCTCTATTTTGAATTGTTGTTTTTATGGCTCCTACTATCCAAACCCTTGTAACTCCTAGAATTTTTTTTTTTTCCCTGTTTTTCTGGCTACTGTTACATGGAATTGAATTTGTAAACCCCCTAAATTCCCACCCCAACCCCTCACCACTTGATCAGGAACCAAGGTCCTAAGTTTCTTATTTTGTGACAGCATACATGATATAATTTGTGAAACATAAAGTATTAAAGATTTGTTTGTGTTATGTCAGTAAGGAAATGGAAATATTTTAGAGATATAATGGAAATGGCCAATAGTTTGGAAGTGATTTAAAGTATAAAACAAGACCTATCCTAGTCCAAATATATAAGGGGCATAAAAGGATGACTAACACTTCTTCAGAGCAAAAAGAATGTTAAATAATAAAATTAAAGTATTGAAAGTAGTCCAATCATGTAAAATATAATGGTAGCATATGTGACTGTCTATATGCAGAAGATTGTGTCAAATACGTTTTAAAAACTAAATATTAGCAAGATAAATTCCTTGTAAAATGTCATATGAAAAAATATAAATCCAATAAGGCAGTTTATATATATATATATATATATATATATTTCTGTAAATGAAAAAAACCATTTACTACATGATGAGTCACAAGACAAAGAAATGCAGATTTACACATTTGACTCTGAATTTGTGGGTATACAAAAGGTTCTATGAGATTTAAGCATAAAAAGGCAAGTGTACGTTGTAAATACAAGAAATAAGATATCTTCTTTAAAAAAACTGTCAACAGACGCAGAAGATGGGCCCAACTAGTGTTTTATGCATTTGTGAGAGCCTACTCACCTAATAAAGCATTTTAGTATTACAGAAAAAGCGTGGGTAAGCCTAGACATAATCTTATACATAAAAAATTTCAACAATATGGAGGTACATATAAAAGAAAAGGAAAAAGAAATAAAAAGAGGAATACAATTTGCACATGTGTGGTTGTGCATGGGGGTGGGGGGGTGTAGAGCAATCAGACTAATACTGGGAGAAAAAGGATTTCTTGCATATACATAAAGTAAACTGATCCCAATACACACAAAACTATGCGAGCCTAGCTGCCCAACCAAGAGACATTTGGGGCAAAGGTAACCAGAATACCCAAAATTGTTGACATTACAACCAGACACATGCAAAATATGCCCACACAAACCACAAATGCCCCCTACCACCAGACCCACCTACACAGCAACTTCCCCCTTCATTCCTTTCCCAACGAACCATGTCGCATCCTGGCCCGCCCACATGCCCTTAAAGAAACAAAAAAACCTAGCCTGAGTGTTGAAGGTAACTATGCTGTCCCAGAATTTTTAGCAACCTCATTTGAAATACAAACATGAAAGTACGAAAACGTAGCTTATTTGAATCCATGTCCATCAACCAAACCTAATATCTTGCTTCTTTATCATACAATCTAGTTCCTACACCATCCTCGGTTACAAAAACAACTAAATAAGATGCAAAGAGAAACAAATTAAAGAAAAATACCGAAACTGGATAATTTCCTGTGCCCTAAAAATAGTCAGATAAAATGCGAAGAAAAAAAATAGAACGCACATATTGCAATGATGATAAAAGTGCTCGCAAATTGCCCTCCTTCCCTGCAGCCCAATGCTTTATCTTTGTGTCTAGACTTTCAGCAATTCTCTGCACAAAATAAGTTTAAAAGAGCAACAAAAAGGAACTTTAAATTAAAGAGAAGACAAATGATTGGAGAACCAGAGTCCAACTAATCCTTATAACACTGCAAATACTTACATGTCTCTCTTCTTGCTCCTGCTGAGTTTGAAGGTCATATCGATTTTTTTCAGCCAGTGCTTTAGCCTGACCATATAGAAAGAGAAAAAGTTCAAAACCATATAAAGTAAATACAAAAAAAAAAAAAAAAAAAGTGAGCATTAAATGAGGCTGCAGTTGGTTGGGAGCATTTGAGATATGGATTTGGTTATAAGCTGCATAATATGATTGCATGCAATCCATTGAGTCTCTAAACAACAAATGGACTTTAATTTGGTGTGCTTATCTGCATATGCTGGTGCATCCTTGGAAAGAAAAGGTTCAAACTTTTTAAGGAAAAAACTAAATTGGGGACAACAAAGAATAGTTAAATGAAAAAAAAGAGGAAAACACACACCATTCTGTCCTGGGTCCTTTGGTGACTTTGGAATCTTGCTCTTCGTCTTTCTTCACTTTCCCCTTCAACTTCCTGAAATTCTCCTGGTGAAGGGGCAGCTTTTTTTTGCGGGGATGGGGGGAGGAAGAATGATTGAAGCAATTAGCATAGAGAGACAAAGCCCCAGACCTTGGCAGTCTATAAATGAAAATTGCTTTTAACAGCCAAGTTACCTCCAAAATTCCAGAAGTCATCAAAAACATTTGTAGCAGAAGAAACCTTATCTACACTGTTTGAGGTCCCAGAAAAGGCCTTATCCACAGTATCCACAGTGGTTGAGGTCCCAGAAAATGTTTTTCTCACCATTTCAGGGACTCCTCTGTCATGGAACTATGAATCAAAAACAGGGTGTTGAAACATATGTCAGGAAGCAAAAAACATAATATATCAGTTGTTGCAAATAACTCAAAAAATGTCTACACTTGTCATAACTATAGTTCTCACCGCACTAGTAGCCTCACGCCTTGGCACACTGCTTGGGGGAGCAACCTTACGGAAAAAAAATTCCAGATCACTTTGTTGCTCTGCAGGTTCATCTATTAGTGAACTTCCATTCTTACCACTGTAACTTTTATTAGATGACATTGTTGGCATTGATTTTGCGAAGCCATTAAGGAGATCCATATCATCAAATGCTCCGCTACTAAATGATGAACCCTTTCTTGAATTACTGATTTTACTCATTTCTTCCAGTGGATCTGAAAACACTGGTGAGGAAGTATCTGCAGGGGTTGAAGTTGATTCAAATAGTACAAAGGGATTTTCGGCCAATGTGGATGTGGATTTAGTTGAACCAACTGTTGATTGATTAAGCTTATTTGTCTCTGAATTCGTTCTGTGCAAATAAGATGATGATGAGGTGAATGACATAAATTTTGCAGATTAAATAGCAGAATACATTGAATTGAAAATGGAATGAAAACCATAGCATCTAATTCCCATCAAACATTGATGGTGAACAAGGGTTAATCTGTTCCAACTCACAATTATATCATTCGATATTCCCTGTATTTTTTATTCCTTCACTCAACTCTTTTTTCCACCCTATTTCACTATGTTCCATTGCATTTATACTTAAAAAACCTGTATATAGTTTCCAAGTTCACAGTCATTACTCATAATAAATTGGCAAGTTCGTTTTGGATTGCCCATTAATAAATAGGATAGAATGGATGAGGCTAGACTTTTCTGATCTGGTCATAGAAAAATGGTATTGAACTTAGACAATTAAGGACCCAGCCTGAACATACTTAGACTGACGCATAGCCAGCTCTACCTTACAGCATAGGTTTCTCTACCAAATGCTAAATGCAATAAATAAATCTCAATTCATCCTTGCCTAACACGGGACTCTTCATAGTTGGGCCAGCAACTGCAAATGCATGTGGACACAAGGTAAACATCTTGCATGTTTATGAAATCTAAACAATAAAGTAATCAAACAATATCTAATTATTATTACTAATTTACCACATGATTGAATTATTTATTCATGTATAAGTTTTGACTTCCTGATTTACTTATTCAGTGCTCCTAACTCCATACATAAATTCCCAACAGCAGAAACAAGATTCCCAAATGCAGTTGAACAAGCAATTTGAAGGGAAACTCAACTACGAAATCAGCCATGCTTTACAAACTTGAATGTTGGGAAGCCAATAACCAACATATTTGTCAGCCTGGTATACATTGTGGGTCCATGACCCTATCCAAAAAAAAAAAACATTGTGAGTCCATGACCTAACAGTTTAAACTTTTAGGAAAATTGGTAGTTCAACATGGTATCAAAGTTATGATTAACTAGAGGTCTGAGTTTGAGTCTTTCCTACTGTTTCCCCTATCTATTTATTTGTAATCCATAATTGCTAATTTCCCCTTATAAATGTGGGTATGAGGCCACATGTAATGATGGAGGGTGTTAGCCTGGTAACAAAAGGTAGGAACAAGATGAGAGAAAGGCAATTAAGATGGTTTGACCACACAAAACAAAGAACAATGACTTCACCAATGAGAAGAATCAAGTTCCAGGCTAACCGTGCAGCAAGGAAAGGAGAGATGAAAAAAAAAAAGAACCAGAAGCTGATTGCGGTAGAGAGAGGATAAACTGACTATGAACAACACAACAATGACCTTCAAGCAGCAGAATGGCAAAATAAGATTGGTGCAGCCAGCTCTTAATAACTGGAAGTACTGCTTTTCGAGTTATGTATATTAGTAAACTGGATTGATTTATTCCTTCCAGTCCCAGAGTAAGAGAACTAAAGGAATTCAGAGTCACCAACATCACCAAATTATAATTACATAACCAAGTTAAGTATAAATGTAAAATGACTATGAAAAATCCCTTCTTGTGACTGCTTGGTTACTATGGTCTCGAGAATATAACATCCAGCAAATTTTGACCTACCTGGAACAAAATCAGACTAAGGTGGTGTTTGTTTTTGACTTTTTACTAAAACAATTTGTTTTCAGAATTTAAGTTGTTTGTTTTTCTATTTTTTTCATAACTTATTATAAATTTTTTACTAAATAGAAAAAGTCAAACTATGTAGTATTTTCTAAATAGAAAAAATAACATATTGATTTTTTTTACTTTTTAATACTTAATTTAATTAAAATACTACAAAACAACGTGATATTTAACACTATTAAGATTAAGATTCTATTTAGAATTAAGTAAAAAAACAAACACCACCAAGGTTTTCCAAATCTCTGCTAATTTTGCAGAAAAAGAAATTGTTGCATATTACTTTAGTCAATCCAAATCTAATCAAATGTCCCAAATCTCTACAAGAACTCTTTCCAAAAACTCCTATCAGACAAGTTTCCAATATATAGTGTTTAAATCATTCAAGCAGCGGCATCTTTCAAAGACATTCCCCAAATTTCATAAACATTACCTAAGCCTTCCAACATCTTAGATTCCTCAATAGATTCATTTAAAACTGCATTTGACCTCCAATCGGTAAAACCAACAATGGAACACATACCCTTTCTTGGCAGCGCCGCTCCCACCAAACCCTGGTATCAAATCATCAAAACCCCGAGGCGCATTCTTCTCCACACCGCCCGAATTCCCAAGAAAATCATCAAACTGATCACTCTGCTTGGACCCGGAATCCGTAAACCCAAATACATCATTGTAATTCACCGTCCCCGAGCTCTTCACCTCGGAAATCCCTCCAAAAAAATCTCCATCATAATTAGAACCACCGCGATTCGCCCCAGAACTATTCAAATTTCCAAACACCGAATCATGATCAAGCAAAGACCCACCACCACCGCCACCACCCCATTTATTTGAATTCCTATTGAGTCCCCCAAAAATATCATCGTAATCATCCAAACCCCCAAAATTCTGAGAAACCCCAGAACCGCCATTGCTGTGCACCCCCGATCCGGCATCAAAATTGAAGGCTCCGTCATTGCCGGCGGTGCTGGGTCCCTTCAAAGCCGCCATGGGTGCCGATTTTCCCTGGGGTTTGAGGCCGAAACTCTGGGTTAAACGACCAAACTCGTCCATGGTGGATATGATATGAGTATGAGCAAGATTGGAAAATAAATAAATAAATAAAGGATTTGTCAATGGAAGGGCTTTTGGGTTCAGATGATGAAGACGACTCGGAGGGAATTGGGTGATGAACAATGTTGGGCGTGGATTATTTGCCGGCAATTTCCCCTCTGAATCAGCTTTGTCATTAGGAAATGTTTGGATCTACAATGAAAGCGTTCCCATTTTTACATATTTTCATATGTGGTTTGATGCACCACCGACATGACACAACCCCTGCTTTGGATGCTGACATTTTCACAGCTCATAAAGCTCTGATTGCTTGGCAAGTGGGACAATTCTGAATTTTAATTATGTTGGTTTTGAAATTTTAAATAATAATTATTGTAATTCAAGAATCCCTTGATGTGAATTATTGAATTATTATTATTATTTCGTAAATTAAATTTAATATTTGCATATTTATTATTTACAAAGATTCTACTTTTTATTATTTCAACATTTGAGGTGAGCTGTGCCATCACTCCCTTTGTGAATGCACCATGGATTTTTTTTTTCAGTGGTTCATGGGCCCCATAAACCCATTAAATCTTTTTAAAAAATTAATCATAATTTTTAAAACAAAAAATTAATATTATAATAATTCTATTAAACATGAAAAAACTTTTTATATAATCTAAAATAAATTTTGTATGATAAGTAACATTTTTATGCCTTTCAGATTAAGTTTTTTAATCATAATTTTTAAAACATAACATTAATATTATAATAATTTTATTAAACATGAAAAAACCTTTTATATAAGCTAAAATAAAGTTTGTGTAATAAGTTAGATTAAGTTTTCTTAGACATAAGTTTTTTAAAATAAAATTAATCCAATAAATATAAAAATATTTATTGAACTTTAATTACAATGAAAAGAAATATAAATTTCAATATTTTTATGTTTCTTTTTTTTTTTGTAATTTTTCATTATAATTAATCAAGAAAACAGTAGACTAATTTTAACAATTTTGAGATTGGAATGATATAAAATATGTTACATTAGTTATTTAAATTCAAAATAGGTATGAAAATAGTGTTATTTTAGTCATTATAAAAAGATGATGGTAATTAATCTTTCTTATAAATTAAAGTGAAATTACATGTGTATCCATCTGATTTCACTTTATACTTATCTAAATAATTATATTTTTTAGGACAAAAATACCCCTCAATGAAATAACCATAGCACACTTAAGAGAAACATATATTCATTTATATTAAGATCAAACATTTGCACAATGTTCAATATTTTATGTCCAAACCCCTCTTTAGTGTCTAACACATTAAGTTCAAACATTTGTATGGTTTAAATACTAGGGAAAGAATTTCACTCGTGCTTCTTTGCAATATTTTTCACTTTCAAATATTTACTTATAATTTTTCAAATATTTTCAACTTGGTAAATCATTTCCCAATTTTCACCCTTTTTGAAGGAAAAAAAAAAAAAATCTCTCTAATTTCTTAACTTTATTTTAAATATTTCAAATCATCACTACCCATTTGAACACTCCATCTCATTTTTTGAATTCCAACTTCTCATATATCCTTTATTTAGTCAAATTCAATCAGTGCTATAAATCGTGTTGCTATTAGCTTTAGCTTTCAAATTCAATCAACGCGGCAAATTGTATTTCTATTAGCGTTTGGAGAATGTCATTATCATGATCATTTTTTTTCCTATTGACCCAGAGTCAATGCCATGCCCCTTTTGTAATTAAAAGGATTTCACACTTTTGTTCCTCCTTCAACTCTAGGTGGGATAGTAGGTTACTGCACCATTCTGAACTTTCAAATGTATTGACTTTGACCCCTCCAAAATGTATCAGATAAATGTTGCAGCAAAACTTTGAAAACATGCCAAACAACGAAATTTCCTTCACTTTGTGTTTCTCGTTGGAACCTTAGAATAAAGTTGGTTCAACTCCTCTATTGCAAACGTGCCTTTTGACTCGCAGAGCAGCCAATGTTGATGGTTCCATCACTTTTTGTATAAAGCCTCCACAACATATCCCCACTGCATGATTTTGAGAGGAAAACATGGGCACCTTCGTATTCTTGATCTCTTACATTGTTTTCCTCTCTTTATTCGTCTTCTCAGTTGATTCTGCATCTTCTTCTTGTCCCATAGATCTTGGCTATGTCGAGACCTACCCATGGGACACCTCTTCGTGCCGCAGTGGGGATCAAGACCACTGCTGCATGGCCCTTCTCAGTCTCTTTGGCATGGGCCTTGCACAGCACCTGAAAGAAACTTCCATGTTTCAGCTCCCCACTGCTGCTGTCTCATCTTCTTGCCTCTCAGAATTGCAGACTAGGCTCTCTGCCATGGCGTTCCAACCGTCTTTAGTCTCTATATGCTTCAAGAACTCGACTCAGTTTGTTGCTAATTCCTCGAGCTGTGCTGGAATCATCACGAAAGAAGATTGGATCAAAAGGGTTGGGGAAAAGACTGCCTTGGATTCATCTTGCAAGGACCTGACTGGACTTGTCCAGTGCGGCTCCTGCCTCGATGCTGGGATGAAGGTGAATTCCCAGTTGCAGGCTCTTGCTCCAAATTCCACTAAATGCTTTTACTTCACTATTCTGTATGCTGCAGGCATTGTTAATGAGTTAGGCCCTCAGGATGGCACCACTGCTGCTTGCATACTAGGCTTGCCTTTGTCTAACTCCAAAACTGGTGAAACCTCTAATCATCTGAGCCAAGAGACTTTATTCAAATTGATTTTCGGGTTCTTGGGTGCTTTTATGGTTGTTTTGTTTGCCTTGGGATCAGTAGTGCTGTACAGGATTTGGCAAAAGAAGAAGAAAAACGCCTTCCATGAAGAATTTGTGAGCAGCATGCAGGCTAGAGTTTTACCGAACACTGGTGCAAAATGGTATCATATCGCTGAAATTGAACGAGCCACAGATGGATTTTCACAGAAGAATTTTATTGGCCAAGGCGCATATGGGGCTGTACACAAGGGCACCCTTTCTGATGGCACTTTAGTTGCAGTGAAACAAATTCTTGATTTGGATTCTCAAGGGGATGAGGAATTTTCCAATGAGGTTGAGATCATAAGCAAAATAAGGCACAGGAACCTTCTTTCTCTTCGGGGTTGCTGCGTTACAAGTGACGACTGTAAAGGTAAAAGGCGATATCTTGTTTGTGATTACATGTTGAATGGTAACCTAAGTGATCATCTTTTCAACTCTAGCAATAGCAGGAAGGAACTAACTTGGCCTCAGCGAAAGAATATAATTCTTGATGTAGGAAAAGGGGTCGCTTACTTGCATGATGGAATCAAACCTGCCATTTATCATCGAGATATCAAGACAACTAACATACTTTTGGACTTGGAAATGAAAGCAAAAGTGGCAGATTTTGGGTTAGCCAAGCAAAGTAGAGAAGGTCAGTCTCATCTCACCACAAGGGTAGCTGGTACACATGGATATCTAGCACCAGAGTATGCTCTCTATGGACAATTAACAGAAAAAAGCGATGTTTACAGCTTTGGGATCGTGATTCTTGAAACTATGAGTGGGAGGAAGGTGTTGGATACATCAAGTTCTTCCATGGTTTTGATCACAGATTGGGCTTGGATGCTTGTTAAATCAGGAAAAGTGGAAGAGGTTTTTGACGACTTCATAAGAAAGGAAGGACCAAAAGGTGTCATGGAGAGATTTGTTCTCGTTGGGATTCTTTGTGCACATGTGATGGTGGCTTTTAGACCTACCATTGCAGAGGCTCTAAAGATGCTGGAAGGTGATATTGACATTCCAAGATTACCAGACAGGCCATGGCCTCTTAGCCATGAGGCATTTCGATCTTCTTTGCAGTGTAGTTTTTTAACAAATGAGAGATCAAGACCCAGCACAAGCATGAGTACGATATAAATTTGATCTGCAAAGCTTGGAAAGCTTTTTCCAAGTGAAAAATATTCAAATATGTACCCTGGTAGGTAGGAACCACCACTCCCAGCTCTTCAGAGGTGCCTGTGTTGCATATTTTTCTTCTTTATTTTTTATTTTTCCATTCTTTAAGTGTATACTGCAACCCTCGATGTACACAGAATTTTATGATAGAAACAAGATTGCATTCCTTCAATACTAAAGAACTTCATGGTTTCCTAGATTAAAAAAGAGCTTTGCTATAAATCTCAGAAAAATTTTGAGACTCATTAATCAACTAATGCAAACAGCATTATCTTCAACTAAAAATCATAAAAATGATCACCAAAAGATTCTGTTTTCAACTTCACTAACATCTTTTGACAGTAAGGATGATTTTATTTCCAAAAGATGTACAAGGATGTATAACAGTGTAGTTCTCCATTAAATAAGCACAATAAAATATGTATAAATACGAGAAAAAGGGACATTAAATACAAGTTCAAATGAAAAAAATTAAAAATAAGCAACTAGTTAAATGACCAATTGAAGTTTCAAATAAAATCCGGAATGTGGCCTGAAAAAAAAGTTAAAAACACTGACCTGTAATTACCAAATGCCACTCTTATTAGTCAGGGGTGGTTCCCAGGCCTTTCAACTCCAGAATTCTCCATTGCAGGTACGGACTACTCAGCAACATTGATCAGTATATTCAGCTCATTAGCAATAATTTCTTGATCACATAAAGGCTCCTTGACCAAGAGATTCATTTTCTCTTGAAGAAATTCAAGTACATCTTCTCTCCCTTCCTTTATAAGTAATTGTTTTAACTTCCCAAATGTCACACTTGATGGCCGAATACCCTTCTCTATCATCTCTTCCAATAAGATGCAAGCTTTGGAAGCATTACCCTTTTTACACAGTCCATTAATAAGAACTGAAAAAGTATGCATGCTAGGAACAAACTGCTTCAACCTCATGTATTTCCACACTTTAAGAGCCATCTCTAGCTTATCATTCTCACAAAACATTTTTATCATCATTGTGTATGTGTCTGCATCTGGATCACAAACCTTGATCATTCTGCGGAAGACCCTAAAAGCCTCATCAGTATCCCCACAACTGATTAAGCTGTTTAGGATAATATTGCAGGTCCTGGAATTAGGTCTGATCCCCTTGCAATCCATCTCATTTAAAACCCTATATGCATTCTTGAGTTTGTTTACTTTACAGAAAGCACCAATCAATGCATTATAAACTGCCACATCAGCCTCAATTTCATTCCTTTCCATATCTAAAAACGTATAAACGGCATCTTCGATTCGATTTTCTATCCCATAAGTATGAACCAGAACACTATAAATAAAAGATGTTGGCTTACAAACACTAGAATCCATTTCTTTAACAATTCCAACTGCTTCATCAACCCGCCCTGCCTTGCAAAGTATGTCAACCATGATACCATAGGTCACAATATCAGGGTCGCAACCCATGTCAACCATTTCTCTGAAAATTTCTCTCGCCTTGGGCAGATTTGGAGCCTTTCCCCACCCCTCAAGTAATATACTATAAGTTTTTGAATCAGGAATAAATTGGTCTTTCATACCATTGAAGATCTCCTGAGCCTTTACAACATTCTTGGACTTGCACAGAGCACTTAAAAGACTATTAAATGCTGCCAGATTTGGAGGAACATCATATTTTTCCATGATGTTGAATGTGTAAACTGCCTCTTTCACCTTCTGAGACCTCGCGTACTTTCTCATTATAATGCAAAACGTCTCAACATTTAGTATCTTCAGGCTCCTCATTTTATTTACAAGATCCCACATGATTTGATACTGCCTTATCTTAGCCAGAGACTCTATCATGGTATGGTAAGCTCTGATACTATGCATGTAATTTCGTTGCTTTCCAGCCCATTCAAAAAATTGATAAGCTAGCATTCCAGCATTCTCAAATCTCTTGAGGACATTCTCAACCACAATTGGTGATACCCTGATCCCACTTTCACTAAGGGAAGTATCAAGCTCTAATTTTGGGCAAGAAATCATAATTTTACATATCCTTTTAGTTGGATCTGCAGTCTCCTTTATTATTTCACCAGAACTGCACATTCTGGCCAAAATATTCCATCCCAGTGACCATTTATTCTGACAGTTCTGAATTTTAAGCATATCAGCAACCAATTTGATGATTAAGAAAAGCCTGGAGCAGGAAGGGACGGTGAATGAGTAACTCAAATAGTACGAATGAAATTTGATGCACAGGGATCTAGGCCATGAGGGATTGCTACTTGCAGTGTGTAGCCCATTGCCTCTGGTTCCACAACAAGCAAGCCAAAAAAAAAAGAAGAATAAAAAAAAGAACCAGAAACAAACAAAAGAAAACTACAACCCTTGCATCATGGTTATATTAAGCTACAAGGCATCAATAGTTGCCAAAGTATTCTGTCCATAAAACACTATTATATGCCATGATACGGACAGGTACTACTTTCATTTCCGAGACATTTTAGCAATTGAATTCTCTGTTTTTCAAGTACAATCACTGCTTTTCTGTTGAACTCTACTCGACATGCTATTAATTAGCAATGGGATTCATCCCTAAGGCCTACATGGGACATATCTAGTTCCATATATAGTGACATAGAAATGTTGATTAGGAATAAATTCACAACAATCCTACATAGATCTTCCATACTTGCAACCAGATGGAGAAGTACCAACTTAAAATGGTTGATTCAGAAACATAGGAAATTGATAATCTAAACAGCGATGGTTGGTTGCAAGAAGTAAAAAACGGTAGACAAACACCAACATGGCCCTGGTCACGATACGTTCAACTGTCATTTTAGTTCTTTTTCCTTCACAGAAAAATCACTAGGAACGGCCCAGGATAACAATTGGTCATTTCTCACAATCAAGTTGGTGGATGGGTCCTTATGGGAGGGTTTATGTAAGCTTCATATCTCCTTTTAAGTGAAGCTTTGGCCTTTTGGGTCCTTTCTGTCAAGTGTGAACGAGGATTCTAACTGTGCACATAGATTCTCTTGTCCTTTCACATCAAATATAAGAAGAAGACCTTGTGTCTTGAGATGGTCCCTAATCATATTAGTAATAAGAATGATATTAGTAAGAGTGCATTTGATTGTAATTATAAGAAGTGTTTCTAATATTTTTAATACTTAAAAAGATGAAAATTTTCAAGTGTTACAAAGGCTAGAAACATTTCCTAAAATCACTACCAAATGCACTATAACATAGCGCAAATAATATAAGGTTCAAGACAAAAACAGCATGATTTTGCATCCACGGTTGAGTTTTTCATCGAACAGCTTGTGCGCATCCCACACGAAATTTGCATGTGTTCTTTCACCTAGTAGCTTGCATGCATAATTGAATACTAAACTAAAGTCAAACTATCACTGAACTACGTATAAAGGAACACAATTCACAAATATCATAGATTTGGTTCAAAAGAAACTATGGACTACATAGAGCAATCCCAACACAAAAACAAGCAAATGGGTCCAAATTTAACTAACCTTCAACTTCCAAATCAAATTCAGAACTCCAGACACATTTAGATTGATCTAAAAGCAAGCCTAGCTAGGATTAGGGTTAGGGTTTTGAGAACAAAAAAGAAAAAACCATTAATGAGAGGGGAGATTCTGAAGGAGATGAGACGCAGATGCTTGCTTAACGCGCCCTGAGATATAGGGAGATTGTTTAAAAAGATGCCCAAAACGATATTTTTAGCTTGAAACGGCGTCGTTTCCTCTGACAACACTAAAACGCAAGAGTTTTCCACCAAAACGCAGCGTTTCACGACGTGGTCGTCTCATTTCTGCGCAGAAGAAGAATCGAGTTATGGAGCTGCAACTGCCGGAGTGCCCAGTCTGCCTCCAAACCTACGACACCGATCAAGCAATCCCTCGCGTACTCGCCTGCGGACACACGGCTTGCGAGGTATGCATAACCCACCTCCCACAACGATTCTTGGACACCATTCGCTGCCCGGCATGTACACAACTCGTCAAGTTCTCTCACCTCCAAGGCCCATCGGCTCTACCCAAGAACATCGACCTTCTCAGGCTCTGTCTTAGCGAGGACTCTGATTATCAGAAACCCCAGAAGCGACCCATCACCAGTCACTATGAATTTCTACCTCGCTTGTGGTCTGACCAGTTTTATTCCGTTTGGAAGGACTGGGTTCTTCCGAACGACGCCGTTTTGGTTGAACCCAGAGGTGGGAAGGATTTTTGTGATGTGATTCATGGAAGAATTGCTCCTTCTTCTTCTTCTTCTTCTTCTTCTTCTTCGCCGTCGGTTATTCGGTGGTGGATGAAAGAGAATCAAAATGTGAGTCTTGTTAGAATTGCTTCTTTATCGTTTGTGAATGATTCTGTGATTAGTTTTAGTTATATGGCGCGAATCATGAACTGTTTGAATGGAATGAAGGTGGAGAAAAGATATGAATTGGGTTTGATTTTGAGACAGCGCAAAACCTGTGGAGTTTATGGACTGTGGTATGATTTGGATGATCAGTGGATGTATCTTGTATGTGAGCGGTGGGAAGGTGGCCTTGTGGAAAAAATTAGTGAACTGAAAAATGGGGTTGTTGGTGGGAATGACAATGGTTTGCTGAATTCAGCTATAGAAGATGGGATATTCTGTTTTGCAATGATGGGTATGGAGATATGCAAAGCAATTATTGGCTTACATTCAGAAGGACTAGTTAGTGGTTGTTTAGCACCATCATGCTTTAATTTTGATGGTCTTGGCCATGTTTTTGTTGATTTGAATGAGATGTTGGTGACGGGAAGGAAGATTCATAGGAGCCTTGTGGAGAGTGTTTCAGGTAGGAGGAGAATTGATGATAAGGAAATGGGAATAATATCAACTAATCTAATAAAAAGAGAGGCATTTCTGAGCCCAGAAGTGTTCATTGAGTTATTGCAGAAAGAGGGCATTGAACTAGAATGCGACAGTTTAAGTTATTCAGTTGGATATAGCTCTGATGTTTGGTCATTAGCTTGTATGTTGCTCAGGCTTTTTATTGGAAACCCATTCACTGAACTCCCTATAAGAAGTGCAAAAAGGCATTCTGATTATTTAGAAGTGTACATGGATTGTAGGGAGGAAGTCAGTTCTTTGTTGGAAACTAAACTGGGCACAAATTTTGTAGCACTGCAAAAGATTCTCTGTGAATGTTTGAATTTGGATCCAAAAAGTCGTCCACTTGTAGCTGATGTGTGGAAATGCATTAGGGAATTGGTTATAAAACCTCAATTTGATATTATGGTCAGTCGAGAGGGAACAGTTAATGAGGGCAACAATGTGCACTGCTTGGTTCTTGGAGAATTGTGTCAGTTGCCCAAGGAAACTAATAAAGGATCAAAAGCAGTGAAGACAGATGAAAGCGGCAGAGAAAATGTTGATCAAGCTGGGGAATTGCAAGATGATAAAGATTTCATTGAGGGTCTCTCTGGATCTACCGTCAAATCTATAAATCTGCAAGGCCATCTTGATTGTATTACAGGATTAGCTGTTGGAGGTATAAATACTTTGTGGTACTTTTAGATTTTTAATATGATGCTGTACCAAATATTCATTTTTCACATTACCTGATGTTCTGCTCATGACTGTTGAGTTATCTTATTGCCAGAGGATGCTGAAATTCAAGAGCTAAATTTCTTCCTTTTCCAGTTATCAGTGTGCCTGGTCATGGTATATAGAGGCATTTCTGTTATCTCTGTGTAAAAGCAGGTTCGTATCTGTCATCCACATGACAGAAATGCTTCTCCGTGCCATGGTTTGGCCCTTGTACTATAAACCCAACAAACCATACACATGTGAAATGGTGGTGACTCATCCCTTCATTATACTTTGCCTATGCCTAAAAGTTTATTTTTTTATTTTTTTATTTTTAAAATCAGTGTATTTGGTCTACTAAATGATAGTAAAATGCAAGCTGCCAGCTTCTTTGTCAATCTTTCAAATTATCAAAGCTGCTTAGTTGAGATGAGATGCTGTGAGATTTCTTTGTGATATTGGTTCACGATCACCTAGTCATTCATAGCAAGCCCGCATCACATTTCTCAAATGGATCCATCTAGTTCTTTAAGTTGTTGTATGCGGTTTCCCCTTTGCTAGTTGTGATGGTGTGAAGATCCTTTGGTTTCCCTACTTGATTTATGTGGTGTGCCTGTCTTTAGCAACTTTAGTTTGTTAGTTTCCTGTCCAATTGATTGAATTCCATTGAGTATCTTTTCTTTCTTTTATAGGGGGGTTCCTGTTTAGCTCCTCCTTCGATAAAACAATCCATGTTTGGTCTTTGCAGGTAATAACAGTTGTTGAAGTTTGACTATAAATGCATACTTTCCTTGATTTTGAAGATTTATGAAATTTATTATCAACAAAATATTTGACCATTTGGTGCTGCAATTAGGATAATAGTATGGCATCTCTTAAACCCATTTTCTGGATAATTTTGCTTAATGCCACAACAGAGGGTGAATCAAGTTGTAAATTTAAAATGAACTGCTTTACATTCTGTGTTCATGCTACTAGATTTGTTGTGATTTCCTCATTTCAATTGTTCATATACAATTTGTTGTATCTCATCAGAACATGTATAATTATGGGACATACAGCTCAGAGAACACAAGCTGTCAAAAGAATAATGTTGCACGTATGTAGAAACTATTCCCAACCACTACTAAAAGAAAGTCAACATGGTATAGTATTCTATATATCAATTGCATCATATTAGGAATTGGAGAGTAATTATACCCTTGCTAAGGGCTTAGGCTCAGTCTTCTTTTGGGAGTTTCAGGGGTTAAGTATTCATGCTCTGTTGGCAGCTTTCAGTGGATTGGGAAGCAGGAATTTTAAGCTATGGGCTAGACTAAGGTTAGAATAGCTCCAAAATATCTACATTTGCGGCATTGTGATTTACCAAACAGTAGAATCAAATCGCCCTTAAGAAAAGTTGCTTGTGGTGATAGAGCACAGTGAACAATCAATCTCTAATCAACTGGATCTACAAGTTTATTTCACCTTTGCATGGATTCATCAGAAGTACATAGTGAATTTGTTCTTCTTGTCCTGGAATTTAGATTCTCTCTCTTCTTGTAATTTTCCCTTTTTGAATTGGTGCATCTATCTCATGCAGGACTTTACCCTTGTACATCAATTTAGAGGTCATGAGCATAGAGTCATGGCTGTAGTTTTTGTGGATGAAGAACAACCTTTGTGCATTAGTGGTGATATCGGAGGTGGCATTTTTGTCTGGGGAATTAGCATCCCTCTGGGGCAAGAACCATTAAAGAAATGGTTTGAGCAAAAGGATTGGCGCTATAGTGGTATTCATGCCTTGGCAATTTCCGGAACTGGATATCTCTATACTGGCAGTGGAGATAAGTCAATAAAAGCATGGTCATTGCAGGTAATGGCTTGTGCTTCTATGCAATTTCCTCTGACTAAATAATCGTATATAGCATGCTTGGTTTATCTCTTCAGAGTTCAGACATTATGTGAAAATACATATTTGCATTTTAATATTTTCCATTTCCACAGGATTGCACCCTATCATGCACTATGAATGGTCATAAATCAGTCGTGTCTGCACTAGCAGTTTCTGATGGTGTTCTTTACAGTGGGAGTTGGGATGGAACCATCAGGCTGTGGTCTCTTAATGATCATAGTCCTTTGACAGTATTGGGGGAAGACACACCTGGAAATGTGATCTCAGTTTTGTCTCTAAAAGCTGACCACCATATGCTTCTTGCAGCTCATGAGGACGGATGCTTAAAGGTTTCCGATTCTTGAACCCTACTTAGTCTACACTAGAATTGGTAATCTTCCAATGGGGCATCTGGTGCATCCATGGAAAATAAAATAATCCAGTTTTGATTGATGTGGGCTTTGAACTCTCACTTTAGTCATGTAAAATAGAGCAGCCTCCAGATTGTTAATACAAAGAACAGAAACAGTTATCAATTATCCTCATTCTGAAATGATCATATCTCTTAAACACAATACCCTGGGTAAAAGAAAAATGGATGCATCCCAAATGGTTCCAAAAACAATTTGATCTTTATTTGCAGTGCGCCCCGTTGCAGTATTATGAAGTCATTGGCCAAGAGGGGATTGGTATCTGCCAAATTGCCAATGCCTTTTATGTAGAGAACCTGTTGTGGGTTTACTAAATAGTTTCATCATTCATTTGCTTTCTTCTTCGCTTTTTCCAGATCTGGAGGAATGATGTGTTTATGAAATCCATACAAGCCCATAATGGTGCTGTTTTTGCTGTTGCCATGGAAGGGAAATGGTTGTTCACAGGAGGTTGGGACAAGAGTATCAATGTACAGGTACATTTGCAAAATGGTGTTTGTTTGGCTTATAAGCATAATTAATGATGGATGCTGTAAAACGTATTGTCACTTTGAAGTTCTTTTTAACCTTCAATTCTGTTTTCTCTTTCAACTTTTGGTTTTTATTTAAATCTAACCTTGAATGAAAGGTCTGTTGCATTTGCTCAATGAATCAGTCTCATGGCCCTTTATTTGTAGGAGATATCAGGAGATGATCTTCAAATAGAAGCATTGCCAGTTGGATCTATTGCTTCCGACTCCGCCGTAACTGCACTGTTATACTGGCAAGGAAAGCTTTTTGTTGGCTGTGCTGATAGAATTATCAAGGTAGGTTATACTTTTTTCTCTGGCTTTTTTAATGAGAGACTGACCATCCATAGACTTCAATCTAGAAAACTTCTTGTTAAAATTACAGGTTTGAAGACCCCATGACTTGTTGAAATCTAAAAAATAGTCTACCTGTGCTAAGAATTTGCTTATAGAAAACTAACTTCAAGCATTCTGAGCAGAAACTGGATCGTTTTAGTTCTGGAATATATGATGTTCAATGTACCATCTCTTGGTTCATTATATTATTGAATCTTTGTTTAATTTCATCAGGTGTATTCTGGGCAGTGATGGAAGCATCACTTAAGAAGATGTCAACCAAACTCAATACGATGGCGAAGCTGCCAAGGGTGATTATGGTGATTACAAATTATCTGTAAACGATGTTTATGCACTCTCGCAAATTATCTGTTCATACTGTAAATGAGAACAGTGTATACATGTAAACACATGGATCCAGCTGAAATTCAGTAAGCACGTAATAAGAGATGTTAGGTAAACCATGACTCTTCAACTCTGTTGTCAAGGGCATCACAGTTATTTCACATATAAAAAAACCCAATACCCCAACACATAAACGACCTTAACTAACAAATCCAACATGTACAACTACCTCGAAATGATTCAAAATAGTAATTAGTACACAATTCAAAGGCTATAAATTTTTAAATCCAAAATTAATTAAAGTATGTCAGTAATAAATTAAAAAATTATCCCAAATACTTCCTAAAGTTTTATAAAGATCCTAAATTGATTTTAGTATCAATTTGTTCATATGATCAAAAGGCGGAACGTGACCACTAATCTTGATACTAAAAAAACCAATAGAAACATATAAAAAATTATAAAGAGAACGTTAATTTGTGATAATAAGGAGAACAACGATTAAAAAAAAATAAAAGACAACAAAATATCTCACTCATTTTTTTTCTTTCTTTTTTTTCAATTAATCTTTAAATTACAAAAATATTTAGGTAGGATGTTATATCCAACTGAAATATTGAAAATAAAATTGACGGATGAAGATGCAATCTTTGACAGAGGGGGGATTGGACAACTGTCCTAAAAATAGCATTATAATTTATTAACGTATGATCAAGAAAATCAAGAAACGTTAATCAGGATTTTCATTATTGAACCGTTGGAAAAGCCTCTTAGACCCTCGAAAAAGTGCACCGGGTGCAACTATTTAACAGTCAATCCGGAAGCTAAAGGTGTCGTTTCTCGAACGTTGCCGATCAATGGGAGCGCCAACACTAGACTTGCGTTGCCTTTAGCCCATAGAGCACCGCCATGGCCGCGGCGGCGTCTGCTTTTGTGAATCCGCCCTTCATCACTCCTGAGCAATCTTCGAGACGGCCCAATGCCATCTTTTGGACCAGACCCATTTCGTATTCTTCGTCTCTTTCCCTTTCTCTGTCTCGGCGGCAACGGCGTCTTTCTAGGCCTGGACCCCTAGTCGCGGTCGCTTCTCTGAAGGTCCTTGTTGCTTAATTATTCGCATATTTATGTTCTGTCCATCGCTTGTTCGTTGAAATGCTTCTGTGGATCGTTTTCCACTTTCTTGGGTTTCTTTTGCTTTAGGAAAATTTGGGTCGTCTGAGGAAGAATTGGAGTGACCTTACAAGCCTAAACTACTGGGTGGTTAGGGACTACTACCGTCTCGTAAACTCGGTTAACGCCCTCGAACCGCAGATTCAGAAACTCTCTGATGAACAGGTTTTTCTATGCGCACTTGAAAGCTATAGTCGTTTTTGTTTGAGCCGTTCTGGATTATGGGTTTGGTTTATTTTCGCAGTTGGCTGCAAAAACTGTGGACTTCCGTGTCCGGCTGAGACAAGGAGAGACGCTTGCGGATATTCAAGCTGGTTTGGTGCCTTTTTTTTTGGTTTATTTGGATAAGGGATAGACGATTGAGCTACAATGTTACTTTACTTTTTTCTTTCAGAGGCATTTGCAGTTGTCCGGGAGGCTGCGAGGAGGAAGCTTGGAATGCGCCATTTTGATGTCCAGGTACGTACGCATTTATGTAATAAGGTGCTTTTTTCTATTTACTTGCGAATATGCAAAATTCTTTTTTTTTAGATCATTGGTGGAGCTGTGCTTCATGATGGGTCCATTGCTGAGATGAAAACGGGGGAAGGAAAAACCTTGGTTTCCACATTAGCAGCCTATCTCAATGCCCTCACTGGTGAGGGTGTTCATGGTATGTGTTCTGTCCTAACTTGTTTGAAATGTGGTTGTTGCTTTTATGTGTGCAAATGAATGAAACGATCATGCATAGTTTTTCTTCAATGGCATCGAAAATGTGCTAGTAGAATGATTCAAATGTAAGCAAGGCAATTGAATTGCTTGTATTGATTTGTGGAAAACATCCATGAGTACAAGAATCAGGCTAGGTGTCTCAATAATTATATTTTCTGGGATCTCCTTCTGGGCTCCAGTTGGTTAGTTGGAATATGTCTCCTGACAGAAAGTTAATGTTAAAATTTGTCTTATTTAAAGAGTGATAGGACTAAGGGTGGCATTAAAACCGGTTTTGGAGGCTTCTTTGTCACAAATGTGCAATGGGGAATCTCTCTTTGGAAAATAGGCACATGACAACTATGGATTCAAATGTTAGCAACTATAACAATAAACATACTTAAATTTACGAATAATAAATGGATAGATGTTAGATTAGTGCCCATTGGTCCATCCGTGCACTAGGTAAGTGGCCCATCAATCCATTTTGTATGAACAAATTTCACAGCTTGCAAATCAAAAGGAAAGACAAAGAGTGAATAAAATAAATTTGTATTGATTCAAAATAAATGATTGGTACAAGTCCAATGTATATTCTGTACAAAATGAATCATCTGATTTTTGTTATCTTTCTTGATTTTGATCCAAGACTGGTGGTTGCATCTGCTTGAAATAAAGTTTAATTCAAGGGCCAAGCATCACTTGTTCTAGAATAAAAGCTTGTAATATTTTCCTTTTTAATAGTCTGCAGAGGAAAAGGACATTGTATGAATATTTACTTTAGCCTTCAGGTTTAAAGGTGGATAAATGGCATGAATGTTATGCTTATGATATTCTTCCATTGACTAGTTAAAGAGTGTTTGAAAGTGGGTCCAATCTTGTGGGAGCTTATTTTTCAATATGAGGCTTCTAAATTCTCTTTTTTCTTTCTTTTGGGAGTTATATGTCAAAGAAAGACACCTCTATTTATAGGTCAAGCAAGGGTGTTAATTTATTCTTCCTAAATTTGAATTCCTTAATTTAAGGGATTTTTATACCTAGATTTGAGAAACATGCTTCTCTAATTCAATAAAATTTCCTTCTTGATCTAGGGAACTTGCCAACAAGGGAAGCTTTTTTTTTTTTTTTTTTTTTGTTGATTTACAGGACTTACTTTTTAGTCTTTCAGATGCTGACATGTGTGGCTTCCGGAAGCCATGAAATTTGGATGAGTTGTTCAATGTGTGAATCCACATCTGTCCAACTGGACTTTGCTGTGTTGGCTTGTGACTATCAGAAAGTTAAAATTCTCAATTGTTTTGACTGATAATGAATTTGGTGGTTAATTGGCCGAACTGAATTTTTAGTCTACTTCCATTCAAGTAGTGTTGGTTGCCTTTCCAAAATTCAATGCTCAAGGCATCCATAGAAGACCAATTCCAACTATTCTCTCCTTAAATGAGTTGATGAGCCACAAATATAACATTAATCTACAACATAAATGGGTTAATGGCTACTAATCCAACAATGGGAACAATTCTCAGTTAATTTGATCAAAGAAAAAGGTTGTGTATTAGTTTTGGAGTATGCTTTCATGGCAAAGTTTGGAAGTAACAAAACTGATAAGATTTCAGAAAACTTCCACCTGGAAAACATAATAATTTGATTCTACTTCATAGGTGCCAATCCTAGATGAAACTGAGCTTTTGGAAGGCTATGGTTTAAAATTTTCAAGAAATTCAAGAAGAAAGGAATTATTAGAAAATTACTGGGGACTCTCTTCATATGTAACCTTAGTGACATGAATGGCTACGTGAAAGGGTATGAGTTTAATATATGGCATTTAGAGAAGATAGGTGTATAATGATCAGAAGATGATCAGATGAGTTGGGAAGGCACCTGATTATGTAAGAGGTGCTTGTAACCTCTTCTTCTACAGGTATTTTGTTCTTGGTAGAGTATTTCACTTTTTTTTTATTTTTTATTTTTTATCTTATTTTCTTTTTTGTAGCCCTGCATTGGTGTGATCCACTTGCTACAATTTAATACAAATCTACAAGTACTTCCAGGCTTTTGTTGAATAAATATTGCATTGATGCATATTTGGTTAAATCTTGTGATGTTGTTTGCTCAATTATTTTTTTCTTCAGTGGTAACTGTCAATGATTATCTGGCCCAACGTGATGCTGAGTGGATGGGTCGTGTTCATCGTTTCCTAGGTCTTTCAGTGGGTCTTATTCAGGTGTGATTTCCTGCTTGTGAGTCATAAAAATTTCAAGTTATGGTTTTTCTGTCCTTTTCAATGCATTCATTGGGTGGGTCAATTGGACAACAACTTGTATCATAATACCATAATTTTGACTCTGGGCAATTTCATATGCATATTGATATTCCATTTCCACCACTAGTCAGTCAGATTAAGTGCATTTCACTACAGTTTATCTTCTGTTGCTTGCATATATAGAGGGGGATGACATCAGAAGAGAGAAGATCCAACTATGGATGTGATATAACATATACCAATAATTCAGTAAGTCATATTCAATTTTATCTTGTTGCATATCTCCACTTATAATTTTTGTTCTGGTTTTTGCTTTTGGTGGTATAGTAGTTGCTTGGCAGCCTTGTTCACATTTTCTTGTGTCATTGGAGCAGTTGAATCTTGGTTAGTGCATCTTCCCTTTTTTTTCTTATTTCTGATATCCTTGTTTGGAATGTCATCAGGAACTGGGTTTTGATTATTTACGAGATAATCTTGCTGGAACTAGTGGGCAACTAGTGATGAGATGGTACATTTTCAGACACCATATGAAGTTTGTCTTTTGTTGTTTTATTGGACTACTAGCAGTGTGCTGTGGAAAAACAGGCCAAAGCCATTTCATTTTGCCATAGTTGATGAAGTTGATTCAGTTCTTATTGATGAAGGAAGAAATCCTTTGTTAATAAGTGGTGAGGTAATATTTGTCTAGGTTTTGATTTCCTTTTGAGGTTTGAAATTACAACTTCCAGTTAGTAGCTGTAGGTAATAGCATGAGCAAAAAATTTCAGCAGTATAGAAGTATTGTGTTTTAGTTTCTATTATTCTGCATCTCAGGCTAGTAAAGATGCTGCACGATATCCTGTTGCTGCCAAAATAGCTGAGCTGCTTATTCGAGGACTTGTGAGTTTCTTGCTTTTCTATTCTGTTGAACTAGGATATTTGGCTGCCTCAACTGGCATAGTTTGTATTGGGTTATATATTTCTTATCTTCTTTGGAAACAATATTAACCCTTGCTATAAATAAATTGCGTTAACAGCATTATAATGTGGAGCTTAAGGATAATTCAGTGGAGTTGACTGAGGAAGGAATTGCACTTGCTGAGATGGCTCTTGAAACTAATGACCTGTGGGATGAAAATGATCCTTGGGCTAGGTGAACATTGACTTTCTTACTTTTTTTGTCACTCTGTGATATCATTGCCAGAGTTGACCAAAAGTGGAATATGCTCACAGTTGTTTGTTCTTTCAACTGTCTTCTTTCATCTCTTTTCAGAATGTTACTTTCAAATATCCACAACAAAAGTATTTCCATTTTGTTTTTTTCTGGAAAACTTTAAACAAATTTTGTTCTATTCAGTTCACTATCCATAAACAACTGAACAGAATTGTGGTCTTGTAACCTGCTGGTTGTCAAACATTGTGTTTAAATTTTAAAATAGTTCATTTTCTCTTCTAGATAATGGGCATACTTAGTTATGTGTTCCCACTTGGATTTCAATTTCAATGGAACATTGTAGGTTTGTGATGAATGCTTTGAAGGCCAAAGAGTTCTATCGGCGGAATGTTCAATACATTGTTAGGAATGGGAAGGCTCTTATTATCAATGAGGTATTACCATCATTTGTATATCTTTTGGTATCATAATATTTTCCATTTCTCTATCATTATCTCCTGTCACTTTTATGGAATATTTCATCATTTCTTTCTTAGTCCATGTGTTCTTGATTTCCATCATGATAAAGGATGACTGTTGTAGATCCTTTAAAACCCTGATTATTCGTCAACATGTAAAAGGAACTGGCTCACAGTTCAGCTGGCCAACCATCTGGTTTGGCTGATTACTGTAATATAATGCGGGTTTCTGACAATTTATTTCTTAATAAATTAAAATAGAAGATAATTCACACTATATACAGAAATCCACTAGGAATATGACAGATTCCCCCAACAATTTAAGGATTATCTGGAAAATTTGAAATTACAGGACTTTTCAACCAAACTAGAAGAGACGAGGAGATACACTTATAGCAGAAAATAAGCGAGATTCATGAACAACATTGAAGAGTTGATTGACTATCTACTTCTACATCGTCGAGAACTCTGGGGTTGTGACACAAGTTATTTAGTCTAGCTAGGACGGATTGAGTTTTGCTCAGGAGTATATGTTACATGATGACCAGTTTTTTTTTTTGGAGGATTGAAAAGTTCTGTTAGAGGCAAGACCCTTTGGCAAATCACTTGCCCCACTTTGTCTTGGATTGTGTGGTGAGAGAAAAATGTTAGGATCTTTGAGTAAAAATGGAGGACGGTAGAGATGTTGTGGGATTTACTTTACTTTTATTCCTCCTTATGAGCCTCTTATACTACTACATTTAGAGGCACTCACTCAATGTTATTCAACTTAATTGGCGTTTGGTCTATAAATTAAAAGGTTTGGACAACAATGAGAGAAGCGCTTTATAAGACTTGATATATAGCCATAAATGGACTTATCTAATATATATATATATATATATATATATATATATATATATATATATATAGCCATAAATGGACTAATTTTTGTACAAGTTCCTTTGAATAGTGGAGGAGCTTCAGTCATATTCTGATCAGATTCTTTTATTTTGTGGGGAGGATCCCTCATCCTTCTCTTGTTTTTTTTTTGTCCGTATCTAATATATCTTTGTTTCAAAAAAAAAAAAAAAATGAACGACATTGGAGAGATTCAGAGAGTAATAATAGAAGGAAAACCAGCCAGACTCTAGAAAGAAAAAAATCAATTGAATCCAATTTTATAAATGATGTGTTGTTTATTAAAGAGAAGAAATCGAGCTGGAGTAGTAGAATTATGAGTCTTATGACTTATAAGGAGCAAGAACTATCAAATAGTCAAAATTTAGAGTTGTGTTGGTTATAGATCATTCAGTTGCAAATGCAACTCTTACTAGAAGAAAATGGAAAATGAGAGTTTGGACATGAATCACATGAAAAGACTGCAATCTCTAACATTGATGTTCAGAACTATTTTAACTGGAACAGAAATCATGTATTATAAGTCACCAAATGCTTCAACCTTTTGGTTTTTCTAAAAGTCGAAGCATATATGAAGTATAAGTCTTCATCTGCTTGTACAGTGTGATGTTTGATGGTATATCTAAAAATTGCTAATAGATCCAGCTCTTTGTGCCTCTTAAAGCAGTAATAATGAAGAAATTCTGCATTATAGACATATTTGTATCATAGGCATTTTTTTTATAGGTTGGAGATCAGCTGTACCCTCTACAGTTTAGAGGCCTTCATTGATAGCGGACATGGCAAGGTTGCCATTTCTTAGCCTTGCACATAACTTGCAGCTTGTCACTGTCATGTCCTTTGAACAAAAAATAGAAGGAAAAGAATGTGTAGTTGATTTTTGTTTTGATTCTACCATACAGTTGCAGAGAAATCATGGAAAAAATTTATTGTAGATCAACAACTGCAAATCCCTCCATATTTTTCCATTGAAAAATCCTAGGTAAAAAATATGGCTTTGAGTAGTTTCAGCTCTGTAATCCCAAGTTAAAAATATTTGCTGCTTAAAGATTTGTCTAAAGCACACACTATCTGAAACATGTTTGTCTTCAATTGAGTATTTTTGTTGGAGTTGTGTTCAATCTGGTTGTTGCTTAGAGCATAATTCGTACAGTCTTGGATAAACATGATGATGGTAATGTTGTTTCTCATAGGCAAGTACATTTGAAGATTCTTGTTTTTTTTTTTGTTTTTTTTGTAATAAGATGATAATTCTGAAAAGATTTCTGCAGTTGACTGGGAGAGTTGAAGAAAAGAGAAGATGGTCTGAGGGGATTCACCAGGCTGTAGAGGCTAAAGAAGGTCTGAAGATTCAGGTACATCTTGATGTTTGACAAAATACTTCTGAAGTTTTTTTTTTATTTTACTTTGAAATCCACTTGTATTTATCTGATTTAAAGCTGTATTTTTCATATTCTTTTTAGGCTGATTCGGTTGTGGTGGCACAAATCACATATCAATCTCTGTTTAAGCTCTATCCGAAGCTGTCAGGGATGACAGGGACTGCGAAAACTGAAGTATAAACACTGTTATGGATTCTGGCATCGTGGTTAACTATTTATAATAAATGTTTGTTCTACCTTATTAATTCTAATTTGAATTCTTATGAAAAAATCTTCTCATTCATTGTTTCAGGAGAAAGAGTTCTTAAAAATGTTCCAGATGCCTGTTATTGAAGTGCCCCCAAATCTGCCAAATATTCGTAAAGATTTACCCATCCAAGCTTTTGCGGTAGGACATTCAATCTTCATAGTCCATTTTGATTAATATTTCCCTCTTCCTGCAACAGAACCTTTTTCTTTCAATTTGACTTGCTTTGGGTTTGTCTAAGACTGCTCGTGGAAAGTGGGAAAATGTTCGTGAAGAAGTTGAATACATGTTCAGACAGGGTCGTCCTGTTTTAGTTGGCACCACTAGGTAACTCTATGGCAGTTACTTGCTAATGTCATTCATATTTCTTCAGAATCTCTCTAGACTTCTGTGTGAGACTATTTTGATTTGTGTTATATTATTACATTCTAAGATTTGTTTCATAAACAAAAGTTACTGCATTGAGATCAACTTTGTTTTTCATGTTGCACTATCTTGGACATGCTGGGCAAGAATAACTTAATTCATAGCATTCTCATAGCATATAATAATAACACAGAATTTATAGTATGCCTTTTATTTACTTACACATACTTTTACAGAGGTTTCAAGGTTAGGGGAGTACCTAGGGACCGGCTATCTTCATATCTGTATCCACCATAAAATTGACTGGAGAGCCAAACTGATTTATTAGAAAAGAATATAGAGTGAAAATGCAGGCATATTTCTGTCACAAATTATCATTCCACTGGGTAATTGATTTGCTTTTATTATCTTATGAAATGGAGAAATAAAAAGAAGAAAAGAAAGGAAAAAAAAAATGGTTTCTAAGGAATCTTCTTTACTTGACATTACTTTTTGTGTAAGAATATAGTAGAAAGATCTCTTTCCTCCCTCTTCTTGTCTTTCATAGCTTTATTTGGTTAAAATGGCTCCATACACAATTACACATAGCTAGATTCAACCCCAAAAGCTCAAAGGAATGCCTTGTTGTCAATAAGGATTCCATCAGCCTGCCCATGCTGAGGGACATAATGCCGTATGTTGATGATTAGCCTGTAGGATTCTGATTCTTTGTACTTGATAGTAATGAATGGTTGGATTTTATCTGTATTTTTATCTTATTATTTTATGTTAAAAAGATTTTGGTCCTTCTTGACACCTGAAACTAATCATTGTGGATAAAATTGATCCATGCAATCACTGTTGTAAATCATTGTCCTGTTCAGGGTCAGTTACGAGGTAGCGGTCTTACTTATTTTCTTTTATCCTTTCTTTTAATAAATGATCGAAGAAGCCTATTGCCATTATCATGTTAAATAGTTACTCCTGAGAAAAATTCAACAGTGCTTACCCAACTAATTTTTGTCAGCTAAGAATCACTAGTGATCATCAAAAGCTCTTCCCTTGCATGATGAGTCACCTTGCCCTCACCTGAAGAGGGGGGGCATTAGGGGGTGGAGACTTGAGAGCATGCCATTCAAGAACCAACAGTATGACTGTTGTCAAGCCAGAAATGTCCAACCACCTTAATGCTCCATGTGGTTGCTAGCTTGGAAATATCTGGGGTCTACTAATGCCTTCTTTGTTGGTTGGATGAAGAGGAAACATCCATGATAAGGAAAATGCATAACCATATGATGATGCTCAGTATGAGAAGTCCCCTAAAGCTAAGTGCTATGATTGGGACTTTTAAAACTCTCAGCATTTTCTAAGTAATCAACTCCTCCCAAGCTACTACACTTAATTTCTTTCAGAACTTATGAAGGGGTTTTTGATGACCTTGATTATGCTGAGTGATGTAGGGGTGTACCATAGTGACGGGTTTTAGAGTTTCTGCTTCTTATATGTGACATCAGGCTGAACGTAACATAATAGTTATCTTATATTTAATATTTCAAAATTGAAGGAAAGTGGAATAGAGGAAATTAAAGAATGGCAATCCAGATTCCAGTTTAAGACTATGAGTTTACAATACATGCCGGATCACTTTTCCCAACAATAAAATTTAAGTTATTAATTATGGAATTCAAACAGTTTTGTTTTTTATTTAGTTATTTTGTAGGAATGTGGTTTTATCATACTGTCATTTTTTCTAATGATATGTTTTACTCATGCTTGACTTTGGTATAATTAGATGGTAAATACTTAGCTGTGGGGGTATGAATCATGATCTCTATTTTATTTGTTTATGCATGGTAGAATTTCAAGTTTGGTTATATTTCACGTGGTTCAAAGTTTCTGCATATCCATCTCTGAGATCTTTCATCTTCCTGATGCAGTGTTGAGAATTCAGAATATTTGTCCGATCTGCTGAAGGAACGAAAAATCCCCCACAATGTCCTCAATGCACGACCTAAGGTTTACTAAGATATGAATTTTTAAGACCTTATAGTATGATACTTAGTTTGTCATTTTGACATTTGAGGGGGGCAATGCCCCTGTGATGCTACTTATAGTATCTTTATGTGTTTGTGCACACACATATTCTTTTCACCATCTTGCTTTTCTGTTGTTTCAGTATGCTGCAAGGGAGGCTGAAATTGTTGCTCAAGCAGGGCGGAAATTTGCTATCACCATTTCTACAAATATGGCTGGCAGAGGCACTGACATAATCCTAGGAGGAAATCCAAAAGTAGGTGTACTTATTGGATGGCTTATTTTAGTTGCTTTAAAACAAATGGATTGCAGTGCCCTTTGCAATTTCTGGTAATGCTTTGAGGGTTAGATGATATTGTTTCCAACCATAAAATCATTATTTTACTAATTTGCATTTTTCTCTCTTTGGAATATTCCTTTGATATATATGTATAGAGAGAGAGAGAGACAGAGTATTCCTTTGATATATATGTATATATGAGAAGTTCATCATTATCTTTTGTGCTTTAATATTTTGGCAATTTTTCTTATACAAGCAATTTTTTTACACTTTGATGGTTGTAATATTCAAGATGCTTGCAAAAGAAGTTATAGAAGACAGCTTACTTTCATTCTTGACTCAAGAAGCTCCCAATGTTGAAGTTGATGGCGAGCCAACTTCTCAAAAGGTGATTACATTTGGTTATTATTTGATGCCAAAACAAATATATTTAGTTTCTGATCATTCTTTTGGTGCAGGTATTGTCAAAGATAAAGATTGGTTCTGCTTCACTTGCTTTGCTAGCTAAGACAGCCCTAATGGGTCAGTGGCCCTACTCTCGACATCTTTTATTGAAAGCTCATTTCAGATACTATAAATTTGTGAAATTAATTTTCTTCATTCATTTTTTTTGAGAATCTTGTGATTGTAAAATAAATTACACAGCTAAATATGTGAGCAAAGGTGAGGGTAAGACCTGGACATATCAAAAGGCAAAATCTATGATCTCAGAATCTGTGGAAATGAGTCAGTCCATAGATTGGAAAGAGCTAGAGAAGCTTGCTAATGAACAGTCTGAGATGTACCCTCTTGGCCCTACTATAGCACTAGCTTATCTATCAGTTTTGAAGGATTGTGAAGCACACTGCTTGAGTGAAGGATCTGAAGTGAAAAGGCTTGGGGGGCTTCATGTGATTGGCACATCCTTGCATGAATCTCGAAGGATTGATAACCAGGTGAGAATGCACTGACAAGTTCAGACGTAGCAATAACCTAAAACTAAGTAGAAGTGCAAAGTTACTGCTAATGTTACATTCTGGGCCTTCCATGGTTTGAAATCTCACATTGGAATCACTTTCTTCTCCTGAACCATTTGATGCATGTAGTGAAGAGATTTAGGTCATTTATTATCTAAGGCATGTAAATGTGTAAGAATCAGTGGTATAATACTTCAGATCTGATAAGCATGATATGAGATCTAATTGCAATGCAAAATCCATATGCACTGCAGAGTGTGTAAAATCTGTATCTGTAGCTCATTATGGATCTATTAGATTGGTACCTCTTTTTTCACAAACATCATTCATAGCTATAAGAGAACTTTGTCAATACTTTAATTTGCACGCATAAAAGCACAGAGCCTGTCATTATGGTTGTCATTATCGTCACATCAATGATAATGACAGCAAAAAAATATTTATCATATTCTAAGCTTATCTAGCTAGTTTTTTATCTCCTAAATTTCCTTTTTGAAGCGCACCCTTGTCTTGGTCATATTTTGTTTCAAAATGTATATTAAATACAGAAGCCTTATGTATTTAATAGTTGGTTCCAGAATTTTCAATACCAAAGAGCTTCCCTTTTAACTTATGTGTATCTTGGAAGTCTGACTCTCTACTGTATGATTACAAATCTTGTAAACACCGAGTCCTGAAAATTTTTGGTTAGATATGTCTCTATGTAGACATGAATGGTCAAAATGGATTCTTGTGATGAATGGTGAAAAAAGATTCATGCAATTGAACCTATGTAATTGATCCCATATACATATGTGAACCGGCTTTTTAGGAAGGGAGTTCTTTTGCAGAGTATGTTTTTACTTATGCTGGGAATCATTGTTCTTTGAAATTATGTACCTCTTATACATACATACACGCGCACGCGCGCGCACACACACACACATACATATATATCCTGTAATTTTTTACCTCACCTCTTATCTATATATATATATTTTTCCTGTAATTTTTGACGTCAAACCATCAACTTTAAGCCTTAAGAGATTTATTGCTTCTTGTTTGAACCTTGTGCTTAAGTTTCATGTTTGTTTAAAAGTGTGGGATTGAGAAAATTTGTGCACACCTTTAATAAATTAAATGGTCATGAGAATCATAAGAAAAAGGAACACATAAAAATGGGTTGATTCTATGCCCTAGTATTTTTTACAAAACCTTTTCTTTAAATCAAGGAGTTAAGGGATATTTTCTCATCCTTTTTCCTTCTGCCTTCCGTTTTTAATTGTTATCCAGTGTGGTAGTTTTTTTTTTTTTTTCATTTTATCTGTCCTGCTAATATATCTACAAGTTTCTTACAGTTAGGGGAATGCCATCTTGAATTTCATATATGGTCAGAATTCTAATGGCATTATACCTCTTTTCAAGTTTGAAATATCATTTGAAATATCGTTTTGAATTTTAATTGTTTTTGTATCCTTCTCTCTCTAAAACCTTGATCGTATAATTATTCTAGATCTTTTTCGCTCTTCCTAGGAGATTATGTAGTTAGATCTTGGATTATCAACATCATCAACTCATTTAAAAGCTTCTGCATTTTCAATTGTATTGGTGTTTTAAGTAAATTGTGAGAACATGTTTCCAAAGCCTGCAAAGGACATCAATTTATTGTTTCAGGGAAACATCTTTTTTTTTTTAATTATTTTATTTTATTTTATTGCTAATGTTTTCTGGCAGCAATTTTCCAAAAATAAATAACCCAAAATTTCTATTGGGTGTTTTCTATTTTTTGACTGTTTTAAACATGCTGTAATTATCTGTATTTACACCTCATGAAATGCATGAGTATGAAGAGGTGAAAGGAAAATTTGAGAGACTTGATATTTGAGGGCCTTTTAAATATACCATTTGAGTGATGACATATTCAATATTTCAAGTGGACAATCTGAGTAAAAGGTCATTGTAGATCACTAGATTGCCTTTGCTAATAAGAGAGCTTTCCTATGAAACAATAATAACTCCTCTTGAGGGAAAACTTGTTTCACAGCACTGCCTAAATTGACTCCTTATGTTAAAACTACTGTCTTAGTGAAAGGCTATGACAGAACATTCTTAGCTGGGGATGGTTGGAGGACAGGGCTCCCCATCAATCTTACTTTTGACCTTTCTTTTCCCAGAAATGGGGATCTCTCATGACTCTTAAAAGGCCTTGTTGTGAAGAACAATGCGGGTGGTATCTACAACTCAGTCAACCAAGATGACTTTTCTTACATGGGAACCTCCTTATCCAAAGTGACAAACTCAAGGCTAATGTCTCAATAGAGTGAAATTGAGGCAGAGCAGCATCAGGGTGCTCTTTGAGTGATAACCAAGGGATCTAACATATCCAACTTTGGGAGTGTTATCATATTCTGAACCAGAGATATCCAATGGTTGGGAAAGAAACTTTTTGTAGAGGATTTTATAGTTGAATGAGACTTAAGTTCATCACGGACGCCGCCTTCGGTAGATCAATCCCTTCTTTGAAGTTCAGGCCTAATCAGGATTTGTATGTGCTGTTAGGTTCCTTTAGGTTTGTTTTAGTGAAGCATGTCTACTGAAGGCAATCGTGTCATATTTTTTAGCTGACTTGTCAATACATCAATTGGTTTGATGTGGAGATCATGTTTTCCCTGCTACTAAGCATTTTGCTGAACCTGTCAGAGGTGTTTCCATTCATTGGTGCTCCTGTTTCTAGATAGATATACCTTTTTGGATGTTTTCTTAGTATTTTGAAGAAAAATTGTTTGGTACAACTTCCTGCAATGCATTGTTTACAATTTCTCGTTGCCCAGTGCCATATTAATAGAAAATGCTGAAGGGTTGATTCTCATTATATAATAATATACAAGTAGATAAATGAAGGACTATGTGGAATGGCATCTCTTGAGTATTACCCCTTGAAGATTTGATTCTTAGTAATTTGTTTTAATTAATCTCTGCTGCTTCTCATTTTCACATATTGCCTTTATTATTGGGTGCGACTCAACCTGTTTAGATTTGATTCATAGCAGGTTTCTATGATTAATTTGTGCTGCTTTTCATTTTCACATATCATCTTCAGTATTTGATGCAACTCAACCTGTTTAGACGTGATTCTTTGTAATTTGCTTTGATTGATTTGTGCTGCTTCTCATTTTCACATATTGCCTTTATTATTGGGTGTGACTCAACCTGTTTAGATTTGATTCATAGTAGGTTTCTATGATTAATTTGTGCTGCTTTTCATTTTCACATATCATCTTCAGTATTTGATGCAACTCAACCTGTTTAGACGTGATTCTGTTTAATTTGCTTTGATTAATTTGTGCCGCTTCTCATTTTCACATATTGCCTTTGTTATTTGAAGCAACTCAACACCTATCAAAGAAAAAAAAAAAAATTATTTGAAGCAACATAACCTGTTTATAGAGTTGGTTGTTAGTAATTTGCTATGACTAATTTGTGCTGCTTCTCTTTTTCACATATTGCCTTCATTATTTGATGCAACCCAACCTATTTTGTCCCTAATCCCTTCATAAAACCAGCCAGAATCATCAAAGAGATCATTAAAAACAAGAATCCTGAATTTTTCTTTTCTTCCTTGGAAGTTAAGATACTCAAAAAGTATAACCATAAGATAGAATGGTATGGTGAAATAACATACGTGCAGCCTCCCCCAAATGGTTGACATAATGCTACCTTGAGGAGGCTAATACAATCTTTATTTGCCTATTGGGAAAAAAAAAAACTCTTCCTTGAGTCAGCACTCATGGAGGTTGTTGCTTTCATCAGTAAAGATGATGTGTCAACTTATAACCATGTTAGTCCGGTTGATCTAAGACTTGAGTTTTTTGGTAATCATTGATCAATTCTGTATGCTTTTATCCCTAAGTTATAATGCTTTTTTGCAGCTTCGTGGTAGAGCAGGCAGACAAGGGGATCCTGGATCAACACGGTTTATGGTGAGGTACTATTCTGATCAATGATCTCATTTAAGCTGAGTGTAAGATGAGCACTTATCTCTGAAATCACATTGGAAAAAATTTTCTTATATAAAAGTAGTGTAGCTCAATGTGGCTCAATGTCACTCACCAGAGTTTTAAGCTAGTGAGTAGCTGTCATATTTGTATATATCATATTTGAAGTTACGAATTACGATACTGAGTAGCTATCAATCATGCGGATGAGAAATAACAAAATTTACATGATCTATTTTTGTGACAGCTTGCAGGATGAGATGTTTCAGAAATTTAATTTTGATACTGAGTGGGCTGTAAGACTTATATCAAAGATTACAAATGATGAAGATATACCAATTGAAGGTGATGCAATTGTAAAACAGGTGCTGATCAAGCTTATGTCCAAGATGACCATTTCTTTTCTGCTTTCCTTTTACATATCTGTGTTTTTATAAAAATTTCTCCTTACTACTCTCTTTAACCATTGCAAAATGTTAGCTCTTGGCCCTTCAAATCAATGCGGAGAAGTACTTCTTTGGCATAAGAAAGAGCTTGGTTGAGTTCGATGAAGTATTAGAGGTATGCTTTTGATAATAACAAAGCTTGATTTGACGCAGTTACTATGATGATGACCCAATCATCTACTTGTTTTGGGTTATAAATAAATTTGTGCTTGGTTGCTTGCTAAGTTCATCTAATTTGAAGTTTCTCTCTGACAACATGCTAAAAACATCTCAGGTTAGTTTGATGCATTTTAAAGTCCTTCAATTTGCACAAAGTAAAAACCGTTTTGAAGCACGTCTTCCTTAAATTCGAGGCACTTGAACTTGTTAGAGAGACCATCGATGTTTGACTTTTCTAAATATCTTATTTATTGGAATTTTTTGGAAAAAAAGCTTCATTTTTTTTTTTATCTGAAACCCAGACTGTTTGAACTATTTACTTTATTCAGAAAACAAACTACTTTTCATCCATTAGCAGCTTGAATTAAATGTTCGATTCCCTTTTATCAGGTGCAAAGAAAGCATGTCTATGACCTTAGGCAACTGATTTTAACAGGTGACATCGAAAGTTGTTCCCAACATGTATTCCAGTGAGTGCCTTCCTGATTTTCAGCAAGTCCATTTGTATTACTTGTGCTTGTGGATTATCCAACTTTGGTTGCATTTGATATGCATTACTTGCAAAAACAATGCTCATGAAAGTTTTCTTTTCTTTTTGTTCTTTTGTTGATTAAATATTATAATTACTCTCTAATTAGGAGTTCAATTTATTATTATGTGTCATAGTTTCTTTTTAATTTTGAACAGAGGGCTATTTAGTCAGATCTTCACTTCTCAAAAAAGGAAGTTTGTGAAATAGTCTTCCAATTTGATAAGGAAAAAGCTCTGGGGTTTAATGTTTTCCCCCTAGTTTTGTATCAATAGTGTTGGGATCTGGTTACTAAATGATAGCACTGATACCACTTTTATTTATTTATTTCTTTTTTTGATAAGTAGTATTGATACCACTTTTATAGCTCATGTTCCTAAAAGGAGTTGAACTATTAGAATATAAAATTTTAAACCCATTAGTTTGGTACAAGTCTTCATAAGATAATTGCCAAGGTTTTGTAACACCACATTTGAGGGATTCTTGATGAGACTATCCATATTTCTTAAGGAGCTTTTATTGAAGGAATATAGATGCAATTTTAGTGGCAAATGAAGTAGTGGATAAGAAAAAGTGCTCAAAATGAGGAGCAAATAGTTTTCAAGATTAATTTGAGAAGGCTTACGATAATATGGATTGAGGTTTTTTAGACCATGCCCTTGAAAGAAAAGGCTTCAATCTTACTTGTACTAAAAGACTCTTATTTGTACCCTTTTCCTTTGGACTCACCAACATATTCAAGATAATCTTGTATTCTTGTTAGATTTTATTGATTGGTTAAGTCTTAGTGAGAGGGTGTTTTGTGTGCTCATTTGAGGTGTTTCTATATCTCTTGTCTACTTGGGTTAAGCCCTCCTCTCTTTGATTGGCGTCTTCTATATATTCTTGTTTTCATATCAAAAATAAAGAAAGAGGCTTTGGTTCAAATGGAGGTATTGGATTAAGGGTTGTTTTAGAAAATGGTTGTGCCAAAGAATGGGTTAAGGCTTCTAGAGGGTTAAGACAAGAAGATCCACTTTCACCCTTATTTTTTCCCATTCTAGCTGATGTTTTGAGTAAACTTTGGTAAAAGATAAACAACATGGCATCTTAGAGGATTTTTTTAGTGGGTAGAAGTAGAACTAAGTTTTCCTATTTGTAGTTCGTAGATTATATTGTATTTTATTTGAAGCGCTAGAACAGAAGATATACAAAGTCTTAAACTCATTTTGTTGGTAGATGCATTTCAAGTCTTAAGATTAATCTAGAGAAAAACTCTCTTTTAGGTGTCAGTGTGAGTTAGGATCATATCACAAGTTTGGCTACCTTGCTAGGGTGTGATGTCTTAGATTTACCCGTTTTGTATTTAGGTATTGGAGTTGCTTTGTTTTGGGACCTGGTAGTTGATAGGATTTATTGAGAATTGGATGATTGGAAGAAAGTCTTCTTGCCCTAAGGCAGCAAAATAATCTTTTTGTAGGATTGAGAAGCTATGGTGGCATTTAGGATTGAGAAACTATAGATAGATTCTTTCTTTTGGAGTTGGAGAAGGAAGGACTAAAGAGGGATCCATTCATTAGTTGGTACCAAGTGAGTTAGTCAAAAGGGGAAGGAAAGTTGAGTTCAGGGAAAATTTGTTTGAGGAATAGAGCACTCTTAGTGAAATGGCTATGAAGGTTCTCAAGATAGAGTCGTTTGGAAATCTAAAGTTTAGGCTTCTACATGGTTAGTGGCCAATGATAAAGTCAACACTAACAATTTGCCATCAGTAACGTCTTTCAAAGCTTTCAACCTGGAATTTTTATGTTTTGCGACGAAGAAGTTAAGATCCAATTGATCACTTTTTTTTTTTTTGTGCATTATGTGGTGACTTTGAGCCTTTGGCACGATATGTGATTATCTCTTTTAGCAGGTTTGAGAATACTCTTAGAGTGGTACTTTGGTGAGTGGGGCTTGCCTAGTTATGCATAGTTTGGAGAAAGAGGAATGTGAGGATTTGTAGGATAAATGGAAGAACTTAGGTTCTATTTAGGATATGATACATTTCTATTCCTCCTCTTGGGCTTCTACCCAACTCCACAATTTTCCAAAGTACTCCTTAAAACATTCTACAACTCAGTTTGCACATGGGTTACAAGTAAAAAAAAAGGATAGGTAATGAATTGTTTCCGTATAGACTAAACCTCTAATGAGTTTGATTAGGTTAAACTCTGATGGGTATGTTTTGGATAATCTAGGACAACTACCAATTGGAGGTGTGATTAGGAATCAATATGGTATGCTATTGAGAGCCCTCTCTAAACTATTAAGAAAGTGATTGATTATTGTGGCATAGATTTGAACTCTTTTAGAGGGATTATTGCTAAGGTTGCAATTTAGGCGGGTTGACTTAAACCAACCTGACCTTTAGACAAGCTTTGACAATCATTTTTAATATTTATATTGGACATGGGTTGAGGAATTTTATTGTTTTTTACCCCCTTAACCTAACCTCAATTCAAGTTGGTTTTAGACCCAATTTGGGCAATCCTAGTCTAACCCAAAATCGATTTAATATTTTTATAATATATATAATTTAGGCGGGTTGTAATTATGTCATGTATAACTTGTTTTGTTAACAAATTAACTACATACATACATACATACATACATATGTATATATGTATATAGTTTGAAATTTTATCTTATTTGCTATTTAAATTTTGATATAGTTATATGGAAAAAAACTAGAATTAAAAAATAAATAAATAATAAAAAACAAAAAACATTGAGAGCAAGAATTTCAACCCATACAATTTGATTGACTCAATCTTGGAAAAATAAGGTAGTGTAGGGCTTGGGTTAAGTGCCTTGCATCAGAATTAGATTGCGTTAGGTTTGGGTTGATCACAAACCTAACTCAACGTACCCAAGTTATTGTAATTATCATAAATTTGGGCATTAGATCTTTCCAATTTATTGGTGGAAGGGGGTTTGGCTATGGTGCTCGCGAGAAGTGAGAAAGGCTCATGGTATGGGTTTGTGGAAAGGAATAAGGGCGGATTGAAAGTTGGTGAGTGATAGGTTGGCTTTCATAGTTGGTAATGGGAGAAGGGTGAGTTTTTGGAGGGATAGATGGTGTGGGGAGTCTCCTCTGTGTATGACCTTTCCCTCTCTTTTTGCTTTGACAGTTGAAAAGGAAGCGTGGGTGGCAGATATATGGGATCCCTTGGCTGAAGGGGGTTGGGGGGGTTGGAACCCCTGTTTTTTAAGAGCGTTCAATGATTGGGAGGTAGAGGAGGCGGAAAGATTTATGGAGAGGATTCAGAGTAAAAGAGTTATTGAGGATGGAGGATACGGTGTCCTGGACTGAAACCAAGAGTGGTAAATTCTCGGTCAAGTCTCTCTACATAGCTCTTGAAGCGGGTGGTTCATCTTTGTTTCCTTCAAGCTTTATTTGGAATGTGAATGTGCAGCCCAAGATTAGCTTCTTCACATGGGAGGCTACATGGGGCAAAACCTTAACATTAGATATGGTCCAGGTCTTGAGAAAGAGGAGAACATAAACCATCTTTTTCTTCATTGTTCAAGAACGAGGGCGTTACGGGATCTTCTTTTTGCTTTATTTGGGGTGTCTTGGGTTTTGCCTTTTTCAGTTAGAGAGACCCTTCTAAGTTGGAATGGTTTTTTCCTAGGCAAAAATCACAAGAAGGCGTGGAGAGCTGCTCCTCTTCACATTTTTTGGACGGTTTGGAAGGAGAGAAATAGATTGGCTTTCAAGGATGAATCGTTGTCAATTCAGAGACTGAAACATTCTTTTATTCTTACTTTATGGGTTGAGGCTAAGTTGTTCATAGACGATTGTCCTCTAACTATAGCTAATTTTATTGATTGGTTGGGTTCTAAGTAGGTTTGTGGTTTTTGAAGGCGGGTGTATAGGTATTGTATACTCAGTCATGGTGAACGAAGTCCTAGCTGGTTGCTGGTTTCTTCTCAAGCTCGAAGGGGTTGCGCCAAGGGGACCCCCTCTCCCCCTATCTTTTTGTTATGGGAATGGAAGTGTTGAGCGTCTTAATCATAAGGGCTGTGGAAGGGGGATTTATTTCGGGATGTAATATTCAGCGTGGTAGAGGGCGGGTTGTCCACATTACTTACTTGCTCTTTGCCGATGACACAATCATTTTTTGTGAGGCAAAAAATGGGCATTTAACGCATTTGAGTTGGATTCGGTTTTGGTTTGAAGCCGCATCTGGGTAAGAATTAATTTGGCTAAAAGCGAGACCATTCCGGTAGGGGAGGTGGAAGAGGTGAACGAGATGGCAGTGGAGTTAGGGTGTAGAGTGGGGCAGCTGCCTGCAGTCTACTTGGGGCTGCCATTAGGGGTGCCAAATAAGGCCATTTCGAGGTGGGACGGGGTAGAAGAAAAAGTGAGGAGGAGACTTGCCCTTTGGAAAAGACAATATATTTCAAAGGGCGGGAGAATCACTCTAATTAAGAGCACTATGGCAAGCATGTCAGTGTATCAAATGTCCCTTTTTTGCATGCCCAAATCTGTGGCAAGGAGGCTAGAAAAATTGCAAAGAGATTTTTTGTAGGGAGGGGGAAATCTGGAAAGGAAAGCTCACCTTGTTAAATAGGAGGTGGTTTGTGGGGATAAGGAGAAAGAAGGGCTTGGAATAAGGAAGCTAATACTTTTGAACAAAGCTTTACTTGGCAAATGGATTTGGAGATTTGCTTATGACAAGGAGGCTCTTTGGAAGCAAGTGCTTATGGCGAAGTATGGACAAGAGGACTGCGGTTGGAGGACAAAAAAGGTTGTGAGTGCGTTTGGAGTGGGGGTTTGGAATGAGATTTTGAAGGAAGCTGGCTGGTGCTAGGAAAATTTGGTGTTTAAAGTGGGGAAAGGTAATAAAATTAGGTTCTGGACTGATCATTGGTGTGGGGATACAGTGCTGTCCCAGAATTTCCCGCACCTCTTTACTTTGGCAGCTCATAGGAAGGCGACAATAAAAGAAATGTGGGACCAGAATTTTGGAGGAGAAGGGTGGAATTTGAGGTTTATTAGGGATTTTAACGATTGGGAATTGGATATGGTAGGCAACTTGCTTCATGAGTTGAGGGGCCATAGTATAACTTCGGAGGAAGATTCGGTTTGTTGGAAGGTAGGAGGTAATGGGCAGTTTAGAGTGAAGGAAGTTTACAGCCTGTTGGATAGGCCTTTGATGGTCGCTTTTCCGAAAAATAAAATTTGGGTGGAGAGAGTTCCAACTAAAATTGTGTTCTTTGGGTGGGAAGCCACTTGGGGGAAGATTATGATTCTTGATAGACTCTAAAAGAGAGGGTGACAGCTTCCCAATCGCTGTTTTTTGTGTGCTTGTGAAGAGGAAAATGTAAATCACATCCTTATTCATTGTACAGTGACCAGAGTGCTGTGGGACTTAGTTTTGGGTTTGTTTGGGATTCAGTGGGCATTTCCTGAAACTGTAAAGGAGGTTTTATTTAGTTGGAGAGGATCCTTTGTGGGGAAAAAAAGGAAAAAACTTTGGAATTCCATCCCGTTATTTATTTTTTGGAAGGTTTGGAAGGAACGGAATAGGCTAGCTTTTAGGGGGGGGAGTTAGTTATTCAGAAAATTAAGTATTCTTTTGTATGTAACATTTGGGGTTGGGCTAAATTGTATATGGGAGAGGAGCCGAACTCCCTTATAGGATTTCTGGAGTGGTTAGCTTCCAAATAAGGGGTGGTGGGTTTTTTGGTTTTTTTGCTGCTGAGGCCTTAGTAGTATACCCCTTGTATACTCTGTGGCTTTTTGCCTCTTTTCTATGAATTCTGTGCTTACTTATCAAAAAAAATAAAATCGGGTGGCTGCTATTCAAACCTAAACTAAGTAGAGTGAGGGGACCCTTCCCCACCATGAATTAACCCATGAATAACCTGATTAAATGTGTGAAGTCATTTGTAACATATATAATTAAAGCAGGAAAGTAGATTGAGGATATTGTCCATAGAATTTGAGTTTGGATGGATCCAATGCAGTAATGCCAGCAAAATGTTGTGATCGTGTAATACCTATCTTGTTGATGGGAAATTTTTATGAGATACTGGTGAGACCAGCTGTGCTTTATGGTAGGCGTGCTGGTGGTTAACAATAATCATGTTTGGAAAAATGACCCTAGCAGAAGTGAGGATGGTGAAATCAACAAGTGGAATTCAAGTTGTTGAGCAAGGACAACATCTCCAATTTACTATCGTACACATGGAGCACAGACCTACTCTTATCTTCAAAAATGTTTCAGAACATTCTAATCATCAAGTGAGCTCCTCAACTTGACTTTTTATTGCTCGGGTGTGTGCATGCTACTGTCTTTCTCTGTCACTAAGAGGTTGCTGCCTTGCTGATAATATGAACTTTCCATGGAAGAAATCAGCATTTGACCTCATTTACAACTGTCGATGAGAAAACATTGGATGAAACATATTGTATGACATAGATGGTGCTATTTAAGGATATAAAAAAAGAAGATATCCTAGCCAAAAGGAGGATTGTGAGATCAATGAATGGAAATCAAGATGTTGAGCAAGGATAGTGTATCTAATTTACTATTTGTTTTTTTCAAATGGAGCATACATACAGAATGATAGCTCAAGCCTACTCTTATCCTCATAAATGTTTAAGAACATTCTAATTGTCAAGTGAGTTCCTCGACATGAGTTTTTACTGCACAGATAGCTGCATGTTACTGTCTTTTCTTGTCACCATGAAGTTGCTGCCTTGCTGATAATATGTACCTCCCATGGAAGAAATCAGCATTTTATCCCATTTACAATGTCACTGTGAATTGGAAAAAGTTGGATGAAACTTCTTATATAACCTAGATAGTGCTATCTAGGGATATAAAAATTATGAAAGAAGAATTTCTGGAATGATGTTTCTTGATGAATTAAGATTAAAATTCTTACATAATTTGTACTTTTGAGGAGGCTTTGAATTCAACTACTAACTTCAGAAAACTATTTTTAAGTTACAATTTTTTATCAATGGTTCTGCTCCAGCATCATGTCATAAATAGAATCAAACTGAGAATTTCATTTCATAGAAAAAACGTGAAAAGGTTTATACATGGTGAGGTGTCTCTGAAAATGCTTCTCGGTAACTCAGTACTCCTTCCTTGCCTATCTGGATAAATAAATTCACTGGATATGGCTTTCTTATTTCTTTTGTTGGTTGCTGTTATATTTTGGTCATTGATTTGGAAGGCTGGCAGATTTGGACAGCTTTATCATCATTCTTGTACTTCATGCTCCAATCTTATCCATGTTACATAGGCACCTGAATCTTTCTTAGAGAATAGAAAACATTAGATTAATCTGTTATATGTTCTTTTCTGCATCAGATTTGCATGTCTTCTTTGTTTTTTAACTGAATAATTAGCTCTTCAGAGTTTAATTGTTCATATAATCTCCATCATTCCCATTGTCGTGGTGGTTATCATGATTATCATCATTATTTTGTCGACTGTACTAAAAGAAAGTTCTGCCCAGGTACATGCAAGCAGTGGTAGATGAAATTGTCTTTGGAAATGTTAATGCACTGAAGGTAGTTGAAATTTCACTATAGAATGTTGTATTGTAGGCTGTTGTCCAGCTTTTCTAATTGATTTGTTTCTTTCTCTCATAGCATCCGAGTAAGTGGAATTTGGGTAAGCTGCTAAAGGAATTTATTGGAATTTCAGGGAGACTATTGGATGGTGAGCATATTGAAATTGTTCCTCAGTTTGGCATCTCTTTTTGAAATTATGGATTTTTTTACTACAATAGCTTGTTCAATTGTGTGAACAGACTCTTATAAGAAATTCATGACGGAGCATACTGGCTGTTTGGCTGTAAGGGCAGCCATCTCATGTGGAGAACAATGGAAAAGCCTTAATAAACTTAAAACCAGAAAATTTTCACTAGAGTAGAAAAGATTCTAGATTTCAGGCACGAATGGATGGTAAGAGAATGGGGAGGTTCCATTTGCATGATTTAGTCAAGGCAATGGAACTTTTCACCTGATTATCAATGTTTTGGTCGATAAATGTCGGCAAAGAAGAACAGATTCTTTGTGACTAACCAAACTTCTCTGGAAATTTCTATTATTTAACCCTAGTGCAGGGAAGATAGGGTCTGGTTAGAAGGTAAGAACATGAAAAATGTCTACTGAGGAGACCTGGATGTAGAAATAGAAACATAGTAGGTTGGTGGATTTGGGTTGAGAAGGCATGAAAAGGAGTCATCCCCATTCGGAGGTGAACCCTTATGGGATATTTTCTTTCTTTTTTGTTTTAATTTGCGTTTTATTTTTATTTTGATCTTTTTTTTTTTTTTTTCTTTGAGTTCTCATTTTTTGGGTGCTGTAGTAGATGCTACAACAGCCAACCTGCCAGTTTGCTCTGCTCTGGAAATTAGCTTGCATCTAGATTCTGGACACATCTGGTTTTCAAATAGGCTGCTCCTATTCCCAGAAGAGACTGGACTTTCTCTATTGTTACCTTCCAATTCTTTTCAATTGAACTATAATGATAATCCACCAGTTTCAACACAAATTTTCTAAAATTGGAACTCCTCCAGACTCATTTGTAGGGATTTCTGAAGAAACTTTACTGAAGGCCCTTGCACAGCTTCATGAATTGAGTTCTGTAGATATTAACAACTTTTACCTTCCAAACTTGCCAACACCTCCAAATGCCTTCAGAGGAATCCGCAGGAAGACCTCTTCATTGAAACGTTGGCTTGCCATATGCTCTGATGATTCAGCTAGGTGACTATAATCTTGATTTTGTATATAACCATTTCTGTCTCTCGCAATATTATGAGTTGTCTGACCACTGATGCGTAATGTAGGGATGGAAGGTATCGAGCAACTGCTAATCTTCTTCGCAAGTACCTTGGAGATTTTCTAATTGCTTCATATTTAGATGCTGTACAAGAATCTGGTTATGATGATGCATATGTCAAGGAGATAGAGGTATGCTGAGACCTTTTTCTTCATGTGAGTTTTTGGCTAATGGTCAAACAGGAAAAATTCCATGAAAAAATTCACTGCACCAGTTGACATAAGTTAGTATTACTAGCTGGCAGAGTACAACCATTCAGACCTCCCAAGTTGACATATATTTGAGATTCTGGAATTTGCAAGAGCCTCACTTTTCATTTGGGGTTTATATGGTTAAGATTCTGGAATTTGCAATTATGAGAAGTTTCTTTCAAGGGAGAAAATTTCTTTCAAGTTTTGACTATTTATGTGCAGGATCATTTTTTGAATTACTGGAAATAACATCTGTTAGGAGTAAATCCCTTGTAACACGTAAAGTTCCTTGCTTGATATTCATAATCTGTTGCTTGATCTGAAAAACTTGGGAGGTGAAACCAACCTTGGAGTTGGTCTTACTAACAGCCTCCCAAATGTCTTTAGCTGTAAGAAGAAGTAGATATGTCTTATTGATCTCTAGTTGCATGTAGTAGCCAATACATTACCATTAAGTTTTTTGCCTTCCAAATCTCATACTTGGGATCACTTTCAAATGGTGGTTTTGCTATCCTAATAACGTATTTGAATTGCTTCTCAGAGAAATTCTTACAACTTGGGACCACTCCGTAAAATTCCTTCCATTCAGTTTTGACATGGCAATTTGAAGGGTAGGATTTTCAGAGTGTATGGATGCCTGGGTGCTGAAAGAAGCTACTGCTGAAGTAGCTTTGGTGGGCTTAGGTATTTCAGATATGGTTGAAAGAAAATATGACAATAGGAAATATGAACTGAATGAGCTGGAGATTTTCTTAGAAGAAAGTGGGGACAAAAAATAACAGCAATGAAGGCTGTGAACTGAGAAATAAATGGAAAGGGTAATGACGATGAAGGTTGTGAAGTAGGACACAAAATGGTGGCTATGAACTCCACCTAAAACATAACAGCAATGAAGGTTGCCTGTAAACCCAAGAGCCTAGATGGCTTTTATACCATGTAAACTTGTGAAAGAGTTATGAAAACTGATATATTTCTTAGGAAAAAATATTACAAGATATATAGAATACACTAGTTGACATATAGAGGTCTAAACTAGGAAAAATTTCCTAACCTCCTATACATAGCAGATCCACATCAGTGGTAATAATACAACTGTAAATGTACAATTGTTATGTCTGGTCAGGAGTGCCAGTGGATTTTCCAAATCAGACAGCCACAATGATGGGGAGTAAAGACCAATCTGGGTGTAGCTAGGGGCTGGGCTCAGGAGGCTATAATCCCAGTATCATTATGTCTGGTCAGGAGGGCATCTCAGATTCGACCTTCAACAATTGCCGCTTTTAGCATTTTTATGGATATGCCAGTGGAGGGGCATGAAAAAGAGATTGCAGCCCTGTTGAGAAAGTTGGAAACAAGGAAAGGGGGCAAAGCTTCAACTTTTTTAGAGTTAAATTTTGTCTTGTATACCCATTTTGCACCAAATTGTTTCTTGTCTTTTGGAAGCTTAGTCAACTCCAAAGTGTTGTTCCTGTCAGTTGACTCAATTTGCTGATCCATGTCTGTCCTCCATTTTAGATCTTCGTATGCTTCCTCAAAGATGATTGGATTTGCTCCAGAAAATAGTGCAAAATTGATCATTTCTTTGGGATTTTCATTTGTAATCATCACATATTCTGAGCTGGAACACCTTGTTGATTGCTTATGAAATCTGGCTGATCTTCTACTCTGCCAAGGTTCTTCATTCTCCTGTGCTGTCGTATCCTCATTATAAGGTTTGGTCTCTTCATCTTCATCATTCCTATCATTTCTTGTGTCTTCATCATCCATCTGTTTTTCTGGTTCTATCTTCCATGACCTAGAGCATTCTTCATAAAATGTAACTTTTCTACTAATAACGTTTCCCTGGGAAACAGGATTATGCAACCTGTAAGCCTTTGAATTTTCTCTATACCCCACCAAAATGCATTTTTCAGCCTTGTCATCCAACTTGCTCCTCTTCTCTTTTGGTCATGAGCAGTTGATCCAAAATCTCTCGAGTAATTTGCAACTGGTTTGATAGCTCGAAGCTTCGTGCAGGCTATGGCGTTGACACTTGTGTCGCAGTCCAGTTCAAGGGCTACATAACACATGCTATTGCATCTCCTTAAAAAATTTTAAGCCTCAACACTCTGTGCTTTTTGTTAAGCACTTTAATATATTTTGTTTGCCTAACAAAGAAAAAAAAAGTGATCCATCAAAATTTTCACAAATAAAGATGACAATCATTTGATTTGTCAATTGCCACTATGAATTTGTTCTCCCTTTTGTTTTAGTCAAATGACTACAGAAATAATTTGGTTGAAATAATCTTGGATGGATTCCAAGTCCTTCATTCTTAGTGTGTCAAATTTGCTTCCTCTTCTCCCGTGTGAGTTGCCTTATGCTATTAGATAGTTGCTATGGGAGAATCTCTTGATTCTCTGGCTTGACATATCCAATCTCAACTGCTTCTGAAAGATTTTGATAACTGAACAACACCTTTATTTGTTTGTTCCAATGGTTGTAATTAGAGCTATTGAAATGAGGAAGTTGAGGCTGCAATATGTTGTTGGATGCCATCTTCAAACTCAGCTCTGATACCATTTGTTGAAAGGATTAGATGGTTCTGTTCCTTAAAATAGGCTAGCAGCGCCATTCACCAATTCAGACACTAAGGCCTTGTTTTTTTCCCTAAGTCTAAGTGTTTATTTCCTAAGTCATAAGTTTCTGACTTCAACTTCTTCTTGGTGTTTATTTTGTTGCTTTATCATTTTTCTAAGACAACTTTGTCTGAATAAGTAAATTTAATTTCTGAAATGAAAAATTCACTTTTTCTCTTTTATCTTCTTAACCTATGCTTTGGCAATTCCCTAACACAAACCTTACCCTCTTTCCGTTTTTGTTTCCGTACATTGATGTCCACCACAACCACTCTTAGATTGTTGACCAAGAGCAGTATGCTACCAGCCACCACCCCAAATTCCCAGTGTCCACCTTCTTCTTGGTGGGTAACAAAATAAAAAGCTCCGACTTTGTGGGGGTACTTTGGCTATCCTATTAGCTTAGCTAGTGACACAAAAGATTCAAAAGTATTATGCATGTTAGGTTATATTTGGGATTAATGAAAATTACAGCCTGTAGCAAGGTAATCCAATTGTATGAGTCCAAACCATACAGATACGAATGAGAGGAATTACTATTTTCCTATTAGGTCTTCCTCTTAGATATTTCCAGTTCAGTTGATGAGTGTTAGATCCCAGAAGAGGACGGTAGTTGTCCCATTTGGAAAATAGGTTTCCTATGCTGCCATACATCTTCATTATCATATGAGCAATATTATTGGAAGAATGACTAGCACTTTTACTGGTTTTATAGAAGTTTTGTTTATTACATCATATTTTCCTAATATTTATTTTTCGCTTTGAACCCAGAGGGCAGTACTCGTGAAGACTTTAGATTGTTTCTGGAGGGATCATCTTATAAACATGAACAGGCTCAGCTCAGCGGTATCCTATATGTTTTTGTTGATCTGAATTTCTTTGAATTTCCAACAAGCAAAATCTTATGCAGAATGTCTGGCAGGTAAATGTGAGGAGTTTCGGCCACAGAAATCCACTCGAAGAATACAAGATTGATGGATGTCGGTTTTTCATATCAATGCTCAGTGCAACACGGCGGCTAACTGTAGAATCACTCTTGCGGTACTGGTCATCCCCGATGGAGTCACAAGAGCTGTTTGTGTCATAGGTGCAGAATAGTTCTCTTGAAGAGTATGGTTCCATCTTCTGCTTGGTCCACAGATCTGTTCTTTTTTTAAATAAGAATATATGTTTGTTCTTAGCTGTATGTTTCAGTCAAGGCTTTTGATATAAATCCTCAATTGTTCATTAGCATCTGATCTAGAGTGATTCTTTCTTGTTTGTCTTCTTTTTTAATGGGTTTAGTGTTATGTTTCGTGTCATAGCAGCAATAACAATTCTTTGTTTGAATGGCAGATGATTATGGGAGTTCTAAATAATATTCATCCCCCAGAAGTATTGACTTAGGACTATTGGATTGGAAACGATGTTGTTACTTTAAGGAAACGTGGTGTGCATGATGATGGACCTAGTCTATCCATTTAATAACATTCCAAGTAAGGTTAATCAAGTATGACTGATATGTTAGATCCAATCTGAGCACAAGATTCCAATGCTATTAGCCCCACATTTTTCATCAACTTTTCTTTTAATCTGGTTTGGAGCAAGTTCATATTGTAATTGCGGGGAAAACTAATCTTTGTTTGACTGGCAGGAAGATTGGGGGTTCAGCATATTGATCAACCTCCTGGAGCTGCATTCTCAAGCCTGGATTGGATGACCTTGCTAGTTAACAGAAACAAGTTTTTGCGTTTTGGTGATGCTAATCTATCAAGAAATGAGGTGTACCACCAACTCAACACATTTTATTCAAAATTGAGCCAACCGATCGATCACATTTTCTGATGTGGAAACTGTTGCATTGTGATCATATTTTATTCCACAAAAGGCATCACAGATCAATCTATAAAGGTGCAAATGTTTGAGCCAAGTATATTTATGGTTTTTCTATTTCACTTTGTATGGATTCTTTCCTACTCAATGATTTGAAATTTTGAAACTCTTACGTATCAAAGGCGAGCTTGTGCTTTAGCAAACTAGTAACTATGATGTCATTATGATAATTGTCAGACAATTTCATTTTCTTATTTGTTGAGCGTAATGCATTTAAATGCCATTGTTTACATCAATATTTCGAACCGGCCCCTTGAACCACTTCCTTGCATCCAAAACCCACCATAGCATGACCAGTGAGAGAACCAGGCCAAGAGCCACTGGCGCATAGTTGAAAGTGTCCCATGTGATAGGGTAGACAGTTGGCAACAAGAAGGCTGAACAGGTATAACATATCCACAGGAAGGCTACTAAGCAGACTGGCCTTCTTGCTCTCCCTAGATAAAAGGGTCCTGGTTTAAAATTCTTCTCAGCCATGACCAGCCTCGCAAATATAGGGACCGCATAGCCACCGACCCACCCAATGGTGCTTATTGAAATTATGGCAGTGAAGATTACGTCCAGTTTCAAGATGGGCAGCCCGAGAAGCATGCCGATGACCGCACAGAGCCACACTGCATTCCTGGGAACCTTGTACTTGGGATGAATTTTTCGCCAAATTGGTGAAAATGGAATTCCATTATCTCGAGATAGAGCATAAACCTAATCAGAGCATAGGGAAACTTCAGATTTGAGGTTCAATATGCATATTGCATGGATTTTGAGAGGAGTTTGCAATGAAAATGAGGAGTGAGAATGGTTTTACTTACAACCCTGGCAGCACTAGCTGTGACGGAAAGCCCACAAAAGAAGAAGGATCCCCAGATGATGCACATAAAAACTACAGCGCCGGTGGCACTCTGATATCTCCGGTGGAATGCATCGTAAATTATCTGTGCTGGTACAAGGCCCCCACCTGTCTCATTGTTTGGGTCGTATAAGTAGTTTGGATCCTGCATTTGAATTACAGTCTCATGTCATGCTATCTTGCTTGAAGAGATATGGAAACTGGAGTCCATCTTTAAAGGGTACCTGGATGCTGAAGGTGAGAGCTAAGTTGTAAGCCCATCCGAAGAATGAGATGATCCCAATACTAGAAAGAATTGCAATGGGGCCAGTTCTATCAGCACCCTTCGTTTCCTCAGTTAGATGGGCAGCAGTGTCGTAGCCATATAAACAGTAGTTGCTCAGGAGTACCGATAAAATTACAGCATAAGGTTTGCTAGATATTCCTGTTGATTCAGGTGCGGTTTCAAAATGAGTGAACACGTAAGAGGCTGGTTGTGTGGGCCGCGCCACCAGTGGAAGCATTATAATCACGACCAGACCACCAAGGATCTGCATATTTTGCATCAGAACTTGAAAATTGCATGGAAAGCAAGGAATTCTCTGAGCCGTATGCAGTATAGCGAATGAAGCAGAAGAGGGAATTCCAAGAAACAAAAAGGTTAAAATGCATACATACCTGCCACCATATGGAAATTATGCTAAGGAATGCAACGACTTGTAGTGCAAACGTGTTGAGAACTGCCCAAATGATGGTGAGGCCCACATACATGCCTAAGAATACGCCCTTAGAAGCGAAGTAGCCTCCCCCCTTGTTATTTCCAGTGGCCAAAAGAATGATAAATTGCAGTGCCTGAGATCCTGAAAATGCCTAGTAGAAGCATAAAACACAGGTTCATCATTCATTGTTATCATTATTCTTAGTCGAAAAGATGGCGTTGGTGCTCAATGAAAACATGCATAAAGGAAGTTGCAGTACCTGAGCGCCAATTCCTGCAATGAGGCCGACGGCCTCGAGCCATGCACAGCACCACGACGCGAATGGCCCCCATCTGGGTCCGGCCAAATGGGCAGCCCAGAAGTAGAGGGAACCAGTTGTCTGTTTAGAGTTCATTTTTGACAACAAAGATAAATTCCACTAAGTAGATTTCCAAAAACACACTTCGAAGCAAAAAGAAATGATATTGATTTACATGAAGAATGGGGTGCAGGGGAACATGGTTTTCTTAATACAAATCTTCTCCTAATATCGGTGTTGGGGAAGACGATACTTACTGGGAAAGAGGAGCATATTTCAGCCATGGCAATTCCAACAAACCATGTGAAAAATGTGACCACAACCCATCCCCATATTAAGCTGGCAGGGCCTGCATATCGCAGACATGAACCATAAAGAGGTGTCCCTGTGAAAACCGCCATGCTCGAGAATGTAATTGCCAGGGTCTTAAACAGAGTCTACAAAAAGAACCCAAGATCAATGAGACTTTATTCCCTAAAAAAGAATGGAAAATTTCATGGAATTCTTCAAAATACATGACATGGAAGAAACTACATAACCATCTCTCTTCTGAGTTCTTGCTTGTATCCAAGCTCATTGAGCCGCTTTTCTCCAGAATCCATCTCCAGGGCACCCGACTCCGTATTGAAAACCTTCATGGCTACCACAATTTGTTGATGGAGGATTGAAAGAGCAACAGCAACAAGAACACTCCAGGCTCTTTATATGAGAATGGTGATTTTGATTAAGTCTTCATATTTAGTCAAACAATGAATGGATGAATCTGACACAAAAAGGAACTGAGGTGGAAGATGAATTAGTAAAAGAAAGAAGGAGTGTAAGCGAGGTTGTCATATAATAAGGAGAATATCTGTGGCCTCTTTGACTTTCTATTGCAACCTGTAGCATGTTTCTTTTGTCTACATGTGCAAGTCCAAGTAACGGTCAGCAGTGTAAAGCATGCGGTAATGTTTGAATTTCTGTTAGCCCAAAAAGTAATAGACAACTCGAGTTTGAATAATTTCCCTTTCATAGCCGCCACTCTTTATCCTTCAAAATTCATGAAAACGGACTATGTTTCTGTTGATTTGACCAGAGAGAGTCTGTGGTGGATGACAGAGGCCTAAGGCCGAAAAGTCTGAAAGCTAAAACCAAGAGCAACCGCATCATTGACATTGAATTTTTTATTTTTCTCTCTGGTTTTCTCTTGATCTTAATCTCCATTCAATTCAAAATGCATGGCATTTAAGTTAGAAGTGCAAGCCTTCTTACTCTTTCGTAACCAAAGTAAATTATGTCAAAATATAGGAGATCCAAGTTGGAAAATTTTATTCAAGCATCCTTTTCTAAACTACTTTTAGTATTTCAAATATTTTGAATATTTTGGGATGTCTTCTTTATTGGCTTTCTTTGTTTGACCGTCTTCTTCCATTTTTTTTTCCCTTTCTGCCGGGTCTTCTTCCAAGAAAAGGCTTGGCCATGTGCAAAGGAATATCCCCATTACAGTTGGGATCAGACCCCTTGAAATTATTCAAGCACATTGAAATTATTGTATTGTATAAAATTTTTTACTTTCATTGACCTTCAGAAACTTCAGACTAAATTCAGTCTCAGTGGCAAGAGCCAAGGCACTCCATCCTTGGATTCATGGACAATACCAAGTTTTGCCCAAAAGAAAAATAGGTTGACCTTTGGAGCCTAGAGCAGGCCCATGGCATCTTTTGCAGATAGGGGCCATGATTTGGGCCTAATTGAAATATTAGGCCCATGTACAGGACGGGGATTTGGGCCTAAACTATCTATTAGACCTGAAAATGCATTAATGCATGTTGGGTTGGGTTTGTAACTAACCTAGCGCATGCTCAAACCCAGAAACATTCAACAATCCAATTTAATCCAGTCTTTTAATATAAGGTGCTTAACCCAAATTCAATCCAACCATTTGATGGAGTTGATTTATATGTATAAATTAAAATCAAGTTGGATTGGATTGAACTTTCCTCTGCATTATTTTGTATTAAAAAAATCCATATATTTATACAAATATCTAAATAGTAAAAAAGACATTTTTTTAAGGTAATAAAAAAATATTTATCTTTCTAGCAAAATAAAATAGTATATAATATAATAATATTTTGAATTTTGTTCTTTCAAATTAAATAAGTAAATAAATATCATTATATAAAATTATACAAATTATAAATATTATAAAGAATATTAAATGAGTTCATTTTAGATTTAAGTTGGATAAACTGATGTTGAAGCCCAACCCAAATTAAGCTTGGATTGAGAGTAAATATAACCCAAACTCAATTTAAGTATTAAGCCTAATTGTCTACATTCATTCAAAAATTGCATCAGGTTCATGTTGGGTTAGGCAAATTAACGCAAATTGCAACCCTATCACCTAGGAATGGCAATGGGACGGGTCGCCCCCATCCCAACCCTACCCCGTTTATTAAAAACAATTCTCATCCCCTTCCCGTTTAAAAAATTAAACGAGACCCACCCCGCCCCATTTAGCTTTTAAATTTTTTTTTTTTTAAAATTACTTTTTAAATTTTTAATTACATTAAAATAAATATATTTTATAAATAATAAATTTATTATATTTTTTATAACTTATTTGATTAAATTTTATTATTATTATCTATATATTAAAAATAGTAAAATAAAATTTTAAATTAAATTAATTTTATATGTAAACGGGACAGGATGGGGTAATACCCAAACCCGCCCCGGATTTTTAAAAAAAAAATCTCATACCCGTCCCAAACCCGTTTATTAAATTTAAAGTCCGTCCCATTAGGAGCGGGGCGGGGCGAGTACCCGAAAAAAACCCGTCCCATTGTCATCCCTACTATCACCAATGACCCTAAGTCACTTATTAACTATGATAACACATGTTTGAGGTAAGTCTAACCTACTTGAAATCAAACCCCACTATAAGCTTTGATTAAGAAGGTTGAGCCAGGATTGAGTTGAGGTTCCACCAACTTGGTCTCAACGCTAGGATTGAGTTGAGGTTTCCCCGACTTAGTCTCAACTCAAAATTGATCTAACATATGCTTTACATACATTTCATCATTTTTATAAATAGTAATGTTAGATATAAGTATATCATTAGATGCCAAACATTAATGTTTTTGTTAAACACACCCTCACTAAAAAATTTAACTATAATTACAACACGCTTGGGGCATGCCTAACCAAGTTGAAATCAAACCACAAAAATTGTAAGCATTGATTGAGAAGTTTGGGTTAGATTAAGTTAAAGGTTTTGCCAACCTAATCTTAACCCAAACTTTTGCTAATCCCACCAGTTTCATTTTAGCTAACCTCACTCTTTGATCATCAATCATGTGATACCAATCAAAGTACTCTTCAATTATAGCTAGCCAATCAAAAAATTGAGTAGCATCCACTTTTCCTTCAAAATCATGAACCTCCATTCTTACTTGCTTTGTGATATCTTCAGTGGTGTCATAAACTTCATGTCTTCTTTCAAGCAACCCTCTAGCCCATTGAGATATGGGGTGTCGTGGTGCTTGAATTGTCTCTTACTCCTCCGCATTTTCCTAGTTGTTAGCTTAAGATGTTTCCTCTTATTCAACATATGATGACTCATTAATGGGTTGAGATATTTGTGTCTCAACATTACTTATCCAAATATGGAGACTATCAAGTTGATCCACCATTTGAATCAAATTTTTTGAGTAAGTCTTCATGTTTAGTCAAGCAGGGAATGGAGGTGGAAGATGAATTAGTAAAAGAAAGGAGAGCTGAAATGGCAGAGTGTAAGCAAGGTTGTCATATGATAGGGAGGCTTTCTGTGGCCTCTTTGAATCTCTATTGCAACTTGAGGAATGTTTCTATTGTCACCATATGTGCGAGTCTTAACGGTCAGCAATGTAAAAGCATGTTTGAATAATTTCCCTTTGATAGACGCCACTCTTATCCTTAAAACTTCATGAAAATGGACTATGTTTCTGTTGATTTGGCCAAAGATAGTCTATGGTGGATGACAGAGACCGAACCAAAATTAAGGCACAAAATTCTGAAAGCTAAAACCAAGAGCAACCGCATCATTGACATTGATTTTTTTTTTCTCTCTGGTTTTCTTTTGATCTTATATATTCTCCGTTCAATTCAAAATGCATGACATTTAAGTTAAAAGTACAAGCCTTCTTACTCTTTCGTAATCAAAATAAATTATGTTAAAATATAGGAGATCCAAGTTGGAAAATTTTATTCAATCATTCTTAAAAGCTGGCGTTCTAAGCTACTTTTAAATAGTATTTGACTGTGATTTTAGAAAATATATCTAATCTTTTTAATATTTAAAATTTTTTATCTTTCAAGTATAATAAAAAAAAAAAACTAAAAACACTTCTTAAAATCACTATCAAACGCTTTTTTAGTATTTCAAATATTATAAATATTTTGGGATGTCTTCTTCCATTTTTGTTTCTTTCTTCCTTCTAGTCTTTTTCAAAGAAAAGGCTTGGCCATGTGCAATGGATATCCCCATAATAGTTGGGATAAGACCCTTCGAATCTACTAACTCCTTCGTATTTGTATTATTGTATTATATGAAACTGTTACTTTCCTTCACCTTCAGACACTTCAGACTAAATTCAGCCTCAGTGGCAAGAGCCAAGGCACTCCACCCTTGGATTGAAGGGCCTAAATTTAGCCCAAAAGTATTAAGGTTGAACTTTGGGGCCCAGATGAGGCCCATGACATTTTGCAGCTATGGGCCAGGATTTGGGCCTAAACTGTCTGTTAGACCTGAAAACTCATTAATGCATATTGGGTTGGGTTCGTAACCAACCTAGCGCATGCTCAAACCAAGATAATATGTATAAATTAAAATCAAGTTGGGCTGGATTGAACTTTCTCGTGTATTATTTTGTTTAAGATAATAACAAATATCAAAATATCTTTAAGATAATAACAAAAAAATAAAAATAAATTTATTTATCTTTCTATCAAAATAAAATAGTATATAACATAATAATAATTTTGAATTTTATTCCTTAAGATTAAGAAAATAAATATTGTTATATAAAATTATACAAATTATAAATATTATAAAGAATATTAGATGAGTTCATTTCATATTTGAGTTGCATAAATCTTGGCTGAAGCTCAACCCAAATTAATTTTGGATTTAGAGAAAATATTTTAGTTCCATAAATTTTGGCTGAAGCCCAACCCAAATTAATTTTGAATCGAAAGAAAATATTACACAAACTCAATTCAAGTATTAAATCTAATAGTCCAAGTTGGTTCAAAAATCACATTAGGTTCATGTGGGTTAGGCTAATTGGCACAAATAGTAAGCATAGGCTCATATGATAGGAACCCGATTCATATTAATATTAAAATTTTCTATCAATTTCTAGTTTGGGTTTCAATTCATACTTGAAGGATCAAAATTTATTGTTTTATATGGGGAAGAGTTATCTCTAAATTAATCATTATTAAATATTCACCATTTATTTAAGTGTAACAACCGATCTCTATTTTTATAAAAATCATCCAAAAATACATAAATGAACTCTATAGTTTTTAGAATTTTATATCTTTTAATATAAAATCCTTATGAAACCAGTTTGATAGCTTGTCATTTTGAAAACCTTTTTAACTATATATAAATAACATTAAGGTTTTCATTTAGAACAAATTTTCAATCGATTTAGAAAAAAATAAAACCGATTTAAGCACTTAGATGATTTTAGATGCTCAAGTAAAAATAAAATGCATGTTCATAATAAACCAACATCTTATAAGAAGATTCTAAACAAATAGTTTTGAAACAAAAGCTGCCATTCAAACCTGAACAAAAGAACGGTCAGTTGAAAATCTCGATCCAGGTTAAGTACTTCGTATTGACTATTGAACCAACCCAGAAAGCAGCCACCCCAGACTCTTCCAAACCTAAACAAAGCAAATAGTATGGCCCTTTGTAACCAAACTCTTCCAAAGCAAATCCTTTGGTGAATATTATAATATGAAGATGACAAACAGAAAAACTTGTATGGGCAATGACAGATGATTATCCTTATTATTATTTCATTATCACTTACACCTATTCCATGTCTTAATCTTACTTGAATTGGATTTAATTAATCCGGTGGCCAAAAAATAATAAACAAATCCACAAATGAAAACCCTAATGTCATTTAAAGCAAAATATATAATAAAACTCATTAATTTCTCATCTTTTGTTAATCAAATAGAGCACACATACAAGTAGAAAATAAAGAAAAATACAAGAGTTTTTTAACGTAGTTCGGCTGTCAATGCGATCCCTATGTCCACATAATGCACAAACATTCAATAATCTACTAATAAAAAAAAAGAAAAAAAAAATGTTATAACGGTGAAACCCTCGAAAAACACCTTTTAATTACGATCATATTCTCTCAAAAAATAAAAATGTTAAATGTACAATAGAGGTAAACTCATCATTCATCACATTAAAAAAAATTTCTAGAAAACACTACCCTCCTTCAACCCCCACTAGCTTGTTGGGAAGGCCGACCCCTTAATATCTCAAACGAAGCACAATATAATTTATTCAGATTTCACAATCCAATATCTTTTTCTTTAATTATGTCCATTGACAAATAGGTTTCTCATTTATTTATCGAAGGAGATGATTATTTTAGGAAATGGTGATTTATAGTTCTAAACGATCCAAACAAGACTGATATAACAGTTGATTAGAAAACTATAATATGGTTATCTAGGTAGTTGAATAACTAAACATGAAAGCTTTGGATAATAATTATTTAAAGAAGTTTGAAGTTGTCAACTTCTGAGATTAGTTATCATGGGGGCTGCTCAAATTTTATGGTTTAAAAATCATAAAATAAATATAATAATAATAATTTTATGTTTTCGAAACAAGAATATACCATTTTTGTTGACTAATGGAACTATAGAGTAATTAATCAGTCACAGTCCAGTTGAGAAGGAGAAGTTATTCCTATTCTTTGATATATATATATTTTTTTCAAATGAAACATAAGGGGATCAATGGACGCCGACCACGCAGATGGATGACTTGCATGTATTTTATTTTTTAAGTAACAATTATTATGATGGGAGGGTTTTGGTTTAAAATAATAATAATCAAAGACAGTGACCATAAACCAAATCTATGTGCAGGCACTCTGGACCAGTTTTTGGTTCCACCCCACCATGAATGCCTTGTGAGAGACACCATTACTCAGACTCATGTGGGGGGAGGGGGGAGTCTTCTTAAAATGGAAGGAAGGGAATCACCAGCATTCACCACCATCTCATCACCATGCATGAATATTACTCAACTTCACCCCTTCCAAGGTGCCCTTCAATCCAGGGGCACTGTCTTTGGGTTCAAGTCCTTTAATGGGAGCATCTTTTGGGTGGAAAAGGACACCTTTCTCCACACTTGGAGGGAGCTGTCCCTTGTGGGACGAAGGGCGGTTTTGGGATGTTACCAGCCCCTTTTTCTACAGGTGATCCTTGATGACCTTTCATTACTAATAATTTAACATGGGAAAAGGGTATAATATTGGGTGGGGGATCAAAAGGAAACCACATTTTATCCTATGATCTGGGTCCAGCTTTGCATGTCTTAGGTTTGGTAACAATGGCAACTGGGTGGCCCATTTCTGCCTAAACCAAACCAAACCAACCCAACCCATTTTTATCATATTATCCTCTACTAAAAATACTATTACAAGATGGCCTATGACATGTGATATGATTTTCTCAATAATATTATTCCTCCTGATATGTTTTCGATGTCACCCTATCAATCTCAATATTCCCATGCCCATAAAGAGAAAAACAATTATATCTTACTTTGTTGCCTTTTGCCCCCCTTAATATGGCGTTTAGAGGTGGCAACACCAACAAGGACTAATGCTATGTCTTCATAATTCATTATTAATATTTTTAATTTTAAAAAAAATTTGCACCCTCTTTGTTGAACTACCAATTTGATCGACAATATATAAGTCAATAATGTATATCAAGTTAGTTTGGACCGTCGCTAAACGTCCCGTCTTATGTAACCTTGTTTCTAAAACTAAACTTCTCATAAATTATCTAATAAACCAATCATTTTCATTAATGAGGATGGTTGAGTTAGATTTAATGTCTAATACTTGGAAGTACTGTTTAGTAAGTAGAAGTTGACCAGAACTGGTTCAATTTCTTGCCAGCTCTTCACATGGTATTAGGGCACAGTCCTAAGAGCCTATTAACTCATTTAATCTTCCAATTCTGCAAAATGAGTTGACCTCTGACCATCATACCCATGTTCTCTGGTCTACAACCTTCACAATTTTTTTTTTTTTTTTTCTTTCCATTCCAATTTGGAGGGCCATTATAGTTTGCAAACCCTAGATGTGGCTCCAAATTCAATGAGTGCACTCATTGGGTCACCCATTGGTGGATTGTATTGAAATATTACTCTAACCCAGTTCCATTTTCATTAAAGTAGTACATCATTCTTTTTTTTTCAATTAAGAAACAAGTCTTTAATTCAACCAATTCAATATAATAAAAACAAGCTCTCCGAAGTTAATTTTTGATGCATATGCTACAATTTTCGATCCATTTAATGAATCACCATTGTTTTGGGCATGATTAAAATGTATTCATGATTGAAAACAATGATCAATAACCCTTTAATTATTTTATACTAAGTGAAGTTGTAATGTGAATTAATCATATATATGCTCTGATCAATGCAATCTAACCGTTTGATCAATGCAATTATAGAAAATACCCCTAAAGTACGTACAACAAGTACTGGCAATGGGGTGAAGCTAATTTTCTAATATAAAGGTCCTGATCAGACGGTCCTGATTGTTATTTCATCAGAAATGTACCCTAACATTCGGACAAAAGGAATCAAATCAGATGGCCAACCATATGCCAAGTGTAGATGGTTGAATTACAGTTCATTCTCTTCAAATAAATACCTTCAAGTCCCAATCATATGGTCTTAAACGTATAAATATATATTGGAAGTTGACAATGGATTAAAATTAGGGTTTTGATGATAGCTTTGTTTATAAAAGTCATCTTCCTTGCCTTCCTTACCCCTCAAACCATGCCTGCAAATCAGTTCATTATTTTAATCATATACATAACGGTTCATTAATTGCACACAAAAGCATGTCCATCTCTGAAAGTCAAAGCACAAGATAACGGGATTTGTCAACATGATGAACGGTGGTAGTCGGTAGAGATTTAGATCAGAAGCAAAACCATCACAAAAGAAGATGAAAACTTGCATGTGAGTGATGTGGGGTGGTGTCAAACAACTGGCTCATGATGAAGGGAAGGGTCAAATCCATTGGATGAGAATCACCCATCATGAGACGGCCCCACCATGGAAAGAATCAAGAGGCCCAGAGGCGCCATATGGCAGAAACCCAGATGGGGGTTATGAGATAAATGAAAAAATAATTAAGAAGATAGCAGCCTAGCACATCACCTGAAGGGAGAAATGGAGAAAACTTGTGTTGTGGCTAACCAGTATGGAATACACAACCATTGACCTTGTTGGTGTGTTGAATTGTTAAAGAAAATGTCACCCTCACCGCCCATCATCATATAATATACCAAGGGTTGACAACCAAACTGGGGTTTCCAGTTCGTAGAGCTTTGCTATAAATAGGCTCTGGCCCCAGCTGCTTCAAACACACAAGTAATTCAGCTACAAGCATAAACCGCCATAACCACCTCCTTCTATCTATCTCCCATACACTTCTTCCTGCTTCCTTGTTTACATTTTTTCTTCAATGGCAATTCCAGTGATCGACTTCTCGAAGCTCAATGGCGAGGAGAGAGCCAAGACGATGGCTCAGATCGCTAATGGATGCGAAGAGTGGGGATTTTTCCAGGTATGTATGCAAATCCATATACAGTTAGTGACAAAAGATTATAGTGGTTAAGTAATCGAGGTTTTATTCATAACGTGTTTGTTTTTTATATGTTGCAGCTGGTAAACCATGGAATTCCTGAGGAGCTTTTGGAGAGGGTGAAGAAGGTGTGCTCCGAGTTTTATAAGCTGGAAAGGGAGGAAGGTTTCAAGGACTCGAGGCCAATCAGGTTGCTGAACGAGTTGGTGGAAAAGAAGAGCGGCGACAAGTTGGAGAATGTGGACTGGGAGGATGTCATCACTCTCGTAGACGATAACGAGTGGCCCTCTAAAACCCCGGGATTCAAGTAAGTAGTAAACTGTACTAAGTGATGTGTGTAATACATTTTGATGTTTTGTGAAACTTATGAATGATCATAGCCCGTTTGGCTGCATATATAGTGTAGTCCCAAAGAAAAGCCAATTTCAACTTCCAAATATGTTGTATTTTTAACGTGTATAAAGAAGCAGGAGGCATAATCTAAAGACTTTTGAAATTGATCATGACAGGGAAACCATGGCGGAGTACCGCAAAGAACTGAAGAAACTGGCGGAGAAGGTGATGGAAGTAATGGACGAAAACCTGGGCTTACCAAAGGGGTACATCAAGAAGGCATTCAACGATGGAGAAGGAGACAACGCCTTCTTCGGCACCAAGGTGAGCCACTATCCACCATGCCCTCATTCTGAGCTCCTGAATGGTCTGCGAGCCCACACCGACGCTGGCGGCGTCATCCTGCTCTTCCAGGATGACAAGGTGAAAGGCCTCCAAATCCTCAAAGATGGGGAATGGATTGACGTCCAACCACTGCCAAACTCCATAGTCATCAACACTGGAGATCAGATTGAGGTTCTAAGCAATGGCATATACAAGAGTGTGTTGCACAGGGTTATGACCAGCCCAGATGGGAACAGAAGATCAATTGCCTCGTTCTACAATCCCCCTCTCAAAGCCACCATAGCACCTGCACCCCAACTTGTGGAAAAAGCTAACCAAGATGATCTAGAGATGGTTCAAGCTTACCCCAAGTTTGTGTTTGGTGACTACATGTCTGTGTATGCTGAGCAGAAGTTCCTCCCAAAGGAACCAAGGTTCCACGCTGTGGGGGCTATGTAAGTACTACACAGCAAGATGCATGGGTGTTTTGCATATGGAGGAGACAAACCAGTCAATTTTCTTCTCTTATTTTTTTGGGTCTGGCCAGGGTTAGTAATTAATATATATAGGGTGGTAGTGATTGAAAAAATTTTGCCAAATGGCGAAAGGCAACTGGCCTGTCTTTCTCTCAAACTAGACAGAGGAGGATGGAGCTGAAGTTGGGTATGAGCGTGTTTGATTTAGTACTGTTTTGTTTTGTTGTGTAATTTTGAGTTTGCTATGTAATGTTGGTGGGATGTGTGCCACGTATAATGTACTCCTTATGAGGAGTATTTTGCTTTGTACATTATTATCATCAATGTTATTGTTAATTAATTAAGAGTGTTCTCTATCTGTCTGTTAGTTATTGAACTGCTTCTTCCATATTATCCAGTTTCATGTTATGTTCTTGTTCTTGTTCTTGTATTCGTAAATTTAGTAGTTTGTCATGTACTTTGAAAAGTTTGATTAAAGAACTTAGCATTACTATTTAAGGAAAGATTGTATGAGATTATGAAAATGTAAAGCAATAAAATAACAAAAAATAAAATAAAATAAAGAAGGGAAAGCATGATGAGAATCAACAAGCATTCAAGGATCCATCGTATGTTCCACTTGGGCCTATTATTAAAGCAAGATCCAAAAAGATCAAAGAAACACTTAATGGGCTAATTCAAGATATTTGGGTTGATTCTAACGCAGGACATTCCAAGCTTGGCCCAAAGGAAGATGAAGGTGTAATAAATTTAATCCAAGCTATTGAGGACTAATTTGGCTTGATTGGGTGTGATTTATGGCGTGGATTAATGACCGATTGACTTTCCAACTCCATGTCAGTTAATAGACATTTTTCCTATTCTAGAACTTCTAATTTCAGGCCAAACCTACCTTAATTTTAGACTTTTATTATTTAGAACTTTTTTAGCTATTTTCCTATTTTGGATCTACTAATTTCATATCAAATCAACTTTTATTTAGGGTTTTAATATTTAGTAAGTTTTTTTTATGACATATAAATAGCATGCACTCATTGTAATAGGGGATAATTTTTATTGAATAAAAAATCAGAAAAGGTGAGGTTTTGCTCTTCTTTTGATTCTTCAAAAACTGTGAACTTATCAGGGATTCTTCCTTGTGGCGTTCAAACTTTATACGCCTTTGGTTCGTGATTCCATTATAATCATTGGGTCAAGGTCTGTCACTTATACTTTTGGTTCATGTTTCACTTATAAACGTTGGGTCAAGGTTCTATCAAAAATCTGTATTTTAACTTTCTTGGGCAATTATTCAAATACTGTTTGTTGGGTCTCAAATCGTGTCCATTGAGGTTCGCATCATTTGGTATCAGAGCTCAGGTTCTAAAATCAATTTTCTATACCTCAATCGACACGATTTGAAACCCAACAAATAGTATTGGAATAATTGTCCAAGAAAGCTAAAATACAGATTTTTGATAGAACCTTGACCCAACGTTTATAAGTGAAACGCGAACCAAAAGTATAAGTAACAGACCTTGACCCAATGATTACAATGAAATCACGAATCAAAGGTATAAAGTTTGAACGCCACAAGGAAGAATCCCTGATAAGTTCATAGTTCTTGAAGAACCAAAAGAAGAGCAAAGCCTCACATTTTCTGATTTTTTTATTCAATAAAAATTATCCCCTATTACAATGAGTGCATGCTATTTATATGTCATAAAAAAATTACTAAATATTAAAACCTTAAATAAAAGTTGATTTAGTCTGAAATTAGTAGATCCAAAATAGGAAAATGGCTAAAAAAACGTTCTAAATAATAAATGTCTAAAATTAAGGTAGATTTTGCCTGAAATTAGAAGATCTAAAATAGGAAAAATGTCTATTAACTGACATGGAGTTGGAAAGTCAATCGGTCATTAATCTACGCCCAATCAAGCCAAATTAGCCCTCAATAGCTTGGATTAAATTTATTACACTTCATCTTCCTTTGGGCCAAGCTTGGAATGTCTTACGTTAGAATCAGCCCAAATCTCTTGAATTAGCCCATTAAGTGTTTTTTTTATCTTCTTGGATCTTGCTTTAGTAATAGGCCCGGAACATACAATGGATCCTTAAATGCTTGTTGATTCTCATCAAAGCAATTATGAACAATTAAATATTAATTATTTTTCTCATTTTAAGTCTTTATTTTAAGTTAATAAAATAAACAATTGAGAACAAAATAAATATTAATTAAATTTAATTATTTTGGTTCTTCCTTTTACTTTGGAAAAACTATCCCAAGGAATTCACTTTTATAAAATTACTCCCTACTAAGATTTATTTAAGACATAATTTACAGTTAGCTTCAATCCAAATTTATATGTGTTTTAGCCAGTAACATTTACCAGATATTAAACAAATTTTATTTTGATTTTTCTTGCTTTAGTATATGAGTGAATGTATTTCTTATTTTTTATTTTTAAAATAAATAATAATAATAATTTTTATATAAGAAACAAAAAAACTTACGTTAAAGAAAAAAGTTTCAAAAATTGTTTAAAATTTTTTTATAAATTTATAATTTTTATATAAAATATTCTATGTTTATATAAAAAATTTTAATTTAAAAAATAGAAGATAGAAAATGTACCCAAACTACACTTAAATTTTTACTTTAAGAAGCTGCTCCCTTCTCACCCAATCACATCAGTTTTATATACTAATAGAAAATAATTGGAGTAGAAAATTCATTGTTTTTAGTAAATACATTTTCTATGAAAATGTTTTTACAAGAATCATCTATTAAATATCTTTTCTGAAAACACTATAAATAAATTTCTAATTTTTTAAAAGTGTTTTTAAAATTTTGTCCAATATATATTTTTTTTTATACAAACAATTTTTTTTTACAAACATTTTCTATATTGAAAGCATTTTCTAAAAATACTGTCAAACAGAATCAAAGTTTCATTTTCTACAAGATTCGATTTTCCTCTCTATGCTGTTAAATCTTGACTCAATCATGGCTGGGAACCCTGGCAAACCAGGGCATGGCTTAGAAAGTCATGGGAGTAATGGAAAACAACTTGGGTTTACTTAAGGGGATACAGTGAGAAGGCTTGCAGTACTGATGGCACCAAGGTGATGCAATACCACCTGGCCCTCGACCTGAGCTCTTGTGGATGGTCGCCGAGCTCAAACTGATGCTGGGGGTGTCATCTTACTCTCCCAAGATGACAAGGAGAAAAAGCCTTCAACACCACAAGAACAAGATAATGGTATTAAAGAACTAATACCAGGTGGGTCCTGGAGATTTGAATGATTTCAGTACAACGATTAACCAAAAAGCGGGGGGCATGTGAGTGATGTGAACTGAAGCTGAGTTTCATAAACATGAAAGAGCTGTAGGCTTAATCTTTATTACCATGTATCAGTGACAGTATACAATTACATTTATTGGGAAAAGTGAGGAAAAAAAATGGAAGCCCCTATTCTGATAGGGAGCCAATATTGGTGATGAATAATAGTTACTCTTCACAGGTTAGATTCGCTGTAGTTTTCATAACTTACTAACTAAACTGTACAGTAATTTATACAAACCTTGGACCTGGGTTTTATTTGGAGGCTTCAAAGGGCTTTCTGATCAAGCCTGTCGTTCCAGTTCAGGCAACGGACCAAGCTGTGGAACCAATCACCAGTTTGATCAGATTTGTTGACAGTTGGGAGAGGGTGCTGGCTCATGGATATTCTAACAGAATCTCCTCTTGAGAGTTGCTGCCTTCTCTTTCCATCAAATGAAACCCATGCATTGCTTCGTGCATCCTTCGGGATCTGTTATAAAACCATGTTTAAACCCTCTGAAACTGAAAACTTGTATTGACAAGAACCAAGAGTTATATGAGACAAATTTTGGTGGGAACATATGGAATATGCAACACAGCTTCCTTCTTGTAAACATGAAGCTCACATAGATGTGCCTGATAAAATGTTTGGAGAAGTCTAGATATTTAGAGGAAAGCGTATTGCAGAATTTTGATCCCACAAAGCTAATTAATAACTAAGATACAGTTCAGACAGAAAATAAGAGTACTTCTATATAAAATATAAAAGCTTTTACACAAAGTATGGACTTTACCTTGTGTTTATAAAAGTTACTTTCAAAACTTCAAATAATTTTAGCCAATAAATTTTTTTTTGTATACAAGAGTTACTACTATTTTTTGTTTTTTTAAAAAACAGAAAACAAAAAGTATATCCAAACAACACCTAAGATGATCATTAAAAAAATTAAAGCACTACTTTGTTGAGTGAGAGAACTTTTCTATTTTTTTCCTTTTTGTTGTTGTTGGTCGGCAAATAGGCAGTACAACTGCCATCTTAGCATGTGGCTGAGAAGCACATTAATCAACACATTGTGAAACGTTTATTATTTCAATGGACATGTTATATGGAGCAGCAAAACGGGAAAGATGCACAGAAATCCTAAAATTTTCTCCCAAAAACTTCCATATATAGCTTCAGCATTGGATGTCCAAGTTTATATAAATAAGATGAAATAATTTTTTCTTATTGAGATTATTCAACTCCTCAACAACCTTACCTTTAACTCAAGCCTTGCAGAATCTGGAAGTATAACAGGTCTAAATGAGAGGGAGTGTGGGCAAATTGGAGTAAACAGCATGCACGGAACATTTGGATGCACCTGCATTTCAGATTGCACATAAGTACATACATAACTGCATTGATAAGAAAAATGAAAGCATCATAAACCCAAAATCATTGATGGAACAAATTCAAACCGTTCGAGAAATATCCTGAAATCTACAGTATCTAAGAATTTCAAATATGGAGGATTTTTTTAAGATATAAATCCATGTGAATAAACATTCATGAATGCACAATAAGTTTGTAAACATATGAGACTGAATATAAATACCAAAAATAATTCAAAATGGCCACTTAAGAAATCAAGAAAAATATGAACTCCTCATTGAACAAACTATCTAAACCATACATATGTGATGCATCAGATAACGTTATCCTGAATCAAGGACATTCCTCTCAACATTAGTCAACTTGATCAGATTTCAATATGTAGATCAAAAGGGTTAAAATAGTAATGTCGAGGCATTTGATATCCATCTTTCCCACTGTTTTTACCAGGTTTTGCAATTTAGGGAAGGATTTCACATCTTTCTCTTGTATTCTCATCTTTAATCAAAATGATTTTTTGTTTCTGATAAAAAAAATAAAAATAATAATAAAAACTGCTGAATTAATAGATTTTTCTAATACCCAATTAGGTTTCTTGAATATAAAACTCAACAAAGCAAACATACCATGGAACCTCCAGCAGCTGTTGAGTAAGCAGTACTCCCTGTAGGTGTGGCAACTATTACTCCATCACCTTGCACCTAAAGTTCATGAAATAAATCAGATAAAAGACTGGAAATCTTATAAGAGGGAACAGAAAATTATAAGCCGTTTCTACATTAGATGTGTGAAATGTAAGCAAATGCCAAGCAGTAGTTGCAGTTACTTATTGAAGTAAATACTCTGTGGGAGCAAGTAGTAATGTTGTTGCAACCCACTGAGACTATTTAAGAAATAACTTTTGAAAAATGAATCACTGACTTTACCTTAGTTATAAGGCGATCATGTTCATAACATTCAATCTTAGATAGGTACGGGTTGGAGCCACGATCAACAACAATCTCATTCATGACATCAAATATTTTCCCAGGCATGGCATTTCCATTTCGAAAAATTTCACAACGGAGACGCATTCTCAGAGTTATATAAACGCCATCCAGTGTGCTGTTCCCATGGATGATTTGTCTTAAGTCCTGCCTGTAGTCTTCAAACTACATCAAAAAGAAAGATATAAGGAGTGAAGAAGAAAGATCAATTAAAAGAAAGTAAAAACTCTACCTCGAACATTCAGAAAGTAAATTCCTCAATCTTAAAACTCGAGTTAAATAACTTACTGTATGGGATGTGAGAAATCCAAGAGATCCAAGATTAAACGATACAACAGGGGGAACAGCATCTCTAAATAGATTTGATGCATGGAGTATAACGCCATCTCCTCCCAAGCAAGCCACAAAATCAACCCTCTCATGAAGATCACTGCATTAAGGACATCTGGGAAAGTAAGCAGAAGTGACATTGAAATAAATAATATTTAAAAAAACAGTACGTCAAGACTCTTGCTCTGATTCCTTACCTGGTATCTTGACTATAGAAAGTTTGAACAAATCCAAAACCCGGGATTCTTGCAAATATGTCATGCACTTCTGGTTCAACAAGAACATTCATCTTCTCTTGGTAAAACAAAAAAGAGGCAATCTGCATATCAGATAAAGAAAATGCAACTGAGACGGCTGTACACAAAATAACAAATTGCAGCATAAGTACACATAACTGCTTATAAAATACAAGTCATAAAATCTTCAAACATAACAGCAGAAATATCCTCCAAAATACCAAAATTCTGGACCTGATCTGAATTTAGATGATAATGTCAATCATCACATGTCCGTCTGAATGATAGGATGTTCAGGTATTTCAGATTTAGTTACAGGAAAGATGGAACTCTTGACTCTTAAATCTTAATAAAGACCATGTTTCTTGTATTGAAAAAAGGAATTGCAATCTCAAGCTAAAAATATATTACATAAAAAACCATAAACTTCCATTTCACATCTGGACACCATTACCTTAGGTAACTGATGACCATCTTCACAGATCACAAAATTAAAAGGAGGTGATCAACATTTTACCATTGGATTCTATTTTACATGGACAAACATTCTAGCTCTATAAAGACAGCATAACTATTGCTTATTTGACCATTCAGAAACAATAATCACAAGATAATAAAAGAAATGAATCTAGGGGATGTCAATCAAAAAGAAAAGTATGATAAGACACACCTGAAACATTCATGTCATTGGCAAGCATGTTTTCTATTATCAGCCTTTTTTGTAGTCAAACTTGCTAACAGGAAAGAGGTGAGAAAGCAGCTATGCCCAAGATGTTTTTAGTCCCCTTACCTTTCACATGCCCAGTTCCAGGCCTAGAGAAACAAGGAGAGCAGTGGCAGGATACGGTCAATGCAACACATATAGTTATACTTTCTGAACATCTGAATCATTTTAGAATGTTAAAAGGTTCCGATGAGTAAAGTTGAGTTCAGAAAGAGATGGGAAATCCCTAATACCAAGGTAACAAGAAAATACATGGGCTTTAGCATCAAACAAGGGCACTGAGCATCAGTAACACAAGGACATGCAAAGACTAAAATGACATAGTCACAGGAGTCAGCCTCCAATGTTAAAGAAGTTATAAGACACAGTACGAGAAAAGGGGGGGGAACTGCAGGTAGCTTTCTAAAAGAAACTAGACAAAACAGGATGCAAGTACTCAATCTTCTTTTCAGCCTATTTTAATCGCCAAAATGCTAATGCAAAGCCAACACCACATTATTGGTGTGTTTTAGAGACAAAGCCAAAAGACGGGGGGAAAAGAGAGAAGACAGACTGGAGGTAAACTGGCAATAGGGATATAATAAAATGGTTATTTGGTCTCTAAGGAAAGGGTGCCTGTTTCCATCTTTAAACCTTTATCTGATCTAACCACTTCTCTTTTTAAAAGAAAAAACTCCCTACCAGAAGAAAGAGAATTTGAACCAATAAAAGAAGCAGAAAAAAAAAATTAGAACAACAATCCAGCTGATCAAGAGTCCACATGGTTTACAGAGGAAAACAATGCATATACATTTACATTACATAACTATCTTGAACATTTTTTCTTTCTCCTAGAGAATCCTCCCTTCCTCTTCTGTACCTTTTCCCTATCTTTCTAATAGATTTTCATTTTCCATTAAAAAAAAAAAAGGACAATTACCTTGATGATTGCCTTAACAGCATTCAATTATTTCTGGGAGAATAAATCAAAACATTGAATCATTTACTATGCATTGTACCCAATGCAACTAGATCCTAACATGGACATATTATAAAACACGCAAACAACTATTCAGCAAACGAACTTTCTAGTTTTCTTCAACTGTCTCTGTATGTTTGCACGCAACCATAAGCATGTAAACAAACATACATATGCCATGCCTAATCCTTGGCACCCAAGATTGTGGCTGCCAGCATAATATTATTTAAAAAAAGTGCATCAAATATCAGGATCTAGGAAAGGTACCTCTTTAGCTTCTTCCATTAGTGCTTGTCCTAGCTTCTTCAACAATAATACAGTCTTTGGTGTAGATTTCCACATAAGCATCTGTTGCTGGGTACTGGGATGAGTGAAGGCCAAGGAGGATTCAGTTACCTTTTCTCTAGTACATGAGAATCCATCAGTGCGAACTAAGAACATCTCTGCTTTCTTTCTGGACTGAACCCTCACAACCCCTGTTGTAGAAGCACACATATTTCCTTCAATCTGTCCCAAGACATCATCACCTGAAACTATGGAGGCCTTGTCATGGCTTTTCTGATCCTCCCTAACAGTTGTAGATGTAGCATCCTTATTTAATTTGTTATTTACAAAGCTAGAGCCATCAGACCCAGTCATGGAACACCTTTCCCCTTTATAAAATCCATTCACAGTTGAACCAACAGAAACACAACTATCATCATTCTTAAGTGCCCCATTAGCAGCAGCTGAGCTCTGAGCCTTGGGAGATACATTTGAATGACTAAGAGACCCATTGGAACCACCTGTCTCCACAAGCCTTGATGCAGAACCAGTACCATTGGTTTTACTCCTCTGCCTTGTCCCAATGTATGTCTCTCCTAAAACTGGCAAATTCTCAAATCCTTTCTGTTGATAATTCAAATAAGTTGGGGGGGTGATCTTTTTACTTCTAAGAAACCTGGACATCTCTTTTTTGGAGAATACATCACAAGGAGGAAACTGAGACTTTAGAGGATCAATTTCCCGGCAGAAGCTCACCTGAGACCCTACCCCATTATCAATTTTTTCAATCGATGCCATACCTTGACTAGAATGGCTATTATAGGCACCATTACTGCTCTCCTCTTTGTTATCGAATGCTCGAGAGGCCTGTTCATGAAATACTCCATTGGAACTATTAATTGTATCTGAACTCTGTTGTAGAGACTCATTTTCATCCTTCAGGGATTTACTTTCTCTGACATCTGAAAGCACGTGCAGTTCTTCCCTTCCATCAGGATCTCGTGATAGAATTTCATTGGGAACGATTGGTTGATTAGAGACAAGCTGCAGTGCAGAGCGAGCCATGTACTGTCTCCATCTGGAAACCATAGCAGAAGTTCTCCACGCTCCTTCTTTACTGTGAAGATAGATGGGCTTTTTGCTGGAGTCTGAAACCAAAGATGCAAACTTCTCAACCTGCTCCATTGAAGGTGCAGTACGAGCTTCAACTGGAAATTTGACCAATTCAACTTTTCCAGACAAAACAGCATCATGTACCACTGCTTCATAGAAAATATCCTTCACATTCTCTGCTCTAAGATCTACAATAGTTTTATATCCTTTATCAATTAACCATTTCAAACCTTCCTCTGTCACCTGGCCACCACTCCAAAAAGCTGCCTCCTTAGATTCTCTATCTTCTTTTGAAGTGGATAAATAAACAGGATTCCAGTTTGCAAAGAGCATATGGCTGGGATAATCATCACCACGTGGAAAACCAGAATCATAGCAGACATTTTTCAGCCTCTGCAGTTTCCTCCATACATCAAAGCTTCGATCATCATCAGGTGTCAAATAGTTCTCAAGAGCAAAGTGCAAGCTCTCGCAACACCTTTTCATCTCACCCCGAAAAATGGCAAGTGGTGGAAGTTTGTCCTCCATTGCACTTACATCTGCAACACGAAAGGAACTCATGATGGATGATCTTCCAGAGAGAACATCCTCCCTTCCCTTGTTTAGGAGAGACAGCATGCAACCAAGCACAGACACTATCTTATCTTCCAATAATGGTTTTTCCTCAGATGTGAAATCATATGAAACACTACATTCTCCAGTTAATGGATTGCATAATGTGTCCATTAATGCACAATGAAGCCACTCGGCAGCTCGAAATATTCTACAGTATGCCTCAACCTCTGCAATATCCCCAGGAACTGGACCAATCCTAGGCAACTGTGATAGATCATGAGACCGGAAGGCCTTCAACATCAAAAATGTCAGTCTATATATAACACTTGTCCTAGAGTCATGAACTCATCATCTTTTCTATCAAGCACCCATACGAAAACAGATCATAAACTAACAAACAAGGTAAAAAAGGCAAAAGAAAAAAAAAAAGAACCTATAGTTACCAAAAAAGGAAAACCTAGAAGTGGATTACATCGGCTTCATAGGATAAAAAGAGGGATAGTAATAGTACAGATACGTAATCATTAGCTCGGTGTGTGGCATGAAGTTGTCTCAACTTTAAAACAGATTGGTAATAGCAGCATGTAGTTTCCATTCATATGATTGCTAAAATAGAAGCGCAGTCTGCAACTTAACAGGTTCACTGAAGGTCATACTTTGAATTTACTGGAAACGTGAATACAAACTCCAAAATAAATTCAATAATTAAGATATGCTAATTAACTCAACGGATAATGACATTGAAATTAGCTTAAGCAGTTAAAATGACTGATTATGTGGCCTTTGGATTCACGGATTTGACAGACGATTTGGACTTGAGTCTGCAAACCCAATTTCACTGTTCAGATAAACTTTAACAATGCGGATTAAGATTCTGGCTATGCGGATTTAGATTCTGGCTGAATCTGCAGACCAAGTCAAAACTCCCCAAATTGGTGGATTAGAAAAAGGATGTGTTATTTGGAATCTATACAACCTTGGAACTTTCAAATTAAAATCCAAAATCCAAATTCAGGTTTCAGACACCAGCTTAGTTAATTTGAGAGGGAAATCCCTAGAAGTTGGGATTTGAGTTGTTAAGTCTGTAGTAAACTCATTCAAGATCTTCATAATAAAGTGATGGGATCACTGCAAAATGGGTAACTCGAATGGCAGCAAGTGCCCTTTTTTTTTTGACAGAGCAAGTGCTTAATTAATATAAGGATTTTCAACATTTGGATCAATCTCGCGCACGACGAATCCTATTGGTGAAACCAAACATAACCCAATTGTAATTCCTTAAAGAACGTTATCAAAACCAACTGCAACGATAATCAACCCACTTTTTCTCAGTCCACAATCAGCAAAAGAAAAAACCTGATCAAACCCATTTCTCCTCTCAAAATCGTCACAAAGCCCACATATTCAAACAACTAATCTCCGCATAGAATACAATCCCCAATCAAATCACTACAGCCAATTCATCGAACACCATTCCTCCAAAAATAAACAAAACCCATAAAGATTCAAAGAAACAATCGAAAAAAGTATGATTAAAGAAAGACCTGAGAGTCCAAACCGAAGCTGAGAGAGAAAGGTTTGGAGAGCTCAGCGCTCACAACAAGCTTAAGACGTCTCCTGAGATGGGCCTTCCTCTGAGAACCAAACCCGAAAAGCTTGACGGCGCTCCTGGAAGTGAAGAACGGAGGAAGTTTGTAGGGGGTGAGATTGGAGATTCCGGTGGTCGAAGAATAGGAGGGATTCATGTCGACGACGACCACGCGGCACACCCAGAAGCCACATGCCACCATATGGAAGTAATGAGCGTCGTGTCTTTTCTGTGTTCTTTATTCTGGATTCTTATATTATGTTTGGGAATAATTTGATTTTATTTTTAATATATTAGGAGAATAGAGAAAAAATAGTGGATAATATCGGCGGAGGGCGGTGGTGGTGATGTTTGCTTGTGATGGTTCGTTGGTTTCCTCATTTGGGCGTTGTAATCTTTGATTCCCATGATTGTGAATTTGTGATGTTGAAGTGATAGGTATCCTCTTTTTTTTTCCTCCCCTTCTTTTCACTTTCTATTCCCAAATGGTTTACTTCTTAAATATATAGGGTCATTGTAAAAAGGCAAAAACTAATCACAAATCATAAATTTAAAAAAAAAAATAATATATATATATATATATATATATATATATATATATATATATATATATATATTTATATATATTTAAACTTCATTTATTGGAATATTAATTTTATTTATTTGTACTTAAATTGCATATATTTATATTCTTATTCAATGAATCAAGATTTACTAATCGAGTTTTATAGACTTAAAAAGAATGTTGAGTTGTTGATTTTAGCGTAATGTAAGTGCAGTGTCTCTTATTGAATCCTTGACCACTACCTTAGATGGCCTTGGCTTAGACACGGGTGAATGTGAAGTTTGAAGTCGTGGAAGACAAGCCTGCAGCGGCATTCCTCCAGTGGTATTTGAGATTACTTGAACGAGTAGATTAAGTAATCTAAAGCTTGATCTTCTAATCAACCAAGAAGGACTTTGAGAAGCCTCTCTCCTTTCTTTCTTTCTTATTGTTTTCTTCCATTTGCAAGTGGCTCTGTTAGAAAGAATGAAGGTGAAATAAAAAAAACACAAAAACAATGCAAATACTCTGCCCTAACTAACGATATACCGCAGCCAGAATCACTTCTCATCTCATTTCTTCTCTTTTAACGCACTAGGTGGCCCACAGCACACATTTCTGGTGGATGGTCGGTGGCCCACGCAGCATTACCGGCTGACCTTTCTCTCTTTAATTTGTAATTAAACTCATCCAACTCTCATTGGTGGCCCGTTGAGTTGACAAGAGAACAAATGAGTTAGACTCGCAAATAATGCACACTGGTCACAATCTGAAATTTATGGACCACAAATGGCTACCATTGAGTGGCCAAGAGTGGATATGTTTACTTCTTGTAACTGCCAAACATATGGTACCGGATGGCTTCTGAAAATACTACTAGGACCGTATTATTTATCCACAATAAGAGTCTGACAAGAAAATCAATATAGAAATGTTATTTTTGAGCTAAGACCATACATACAAAATATGATTTATTGGAAATATCCTCAAAACTAAAACCCCCATGGTGCAATTTGTTAGGATACTATTGGCAACTAAAATTTGGATATCCATTTTGTTAACACATGCATGCATATTGGAGAAATTAAACTATATTACAGAACACCAAGCTCTAGACATAGAGATTACAAAAAATGAAATGATTTTTATGGCTTCCTTCTGAAGAGATTGCTTCAAGATACAAATTACAATTAGCAAAACACATGTATGCCCAACCGATAGAGGTGGAACTGTTGCCTCATCTCGCCATACTAACCCTTTTAAGTAACTTATCATGGCAAAGAACTTTAGAAAAAGGTAAAACAAGAACAGCATACCCATCTGTCACCTGAATGTCATTCCAGATCTCAAACTGCCCCCATGCATATTACAAAAGGAGGGCATATTACACAGAAATATGTTTCACTAGCTTTGCTGGTACTGTTATCTTTTCCTTTACCCTTTCCTAATCTCTGTAATGGAACTTCAACACATGCTACTTCTGGTTCGAACTCTGTCTATTATCATTTGCCGACCAGATAAGTCTTCTTCATAGCCAACGACCTGCATTGGCAACATAGAGCACATTATTAACACATAAATTTAAGCAGCGATCAGATGGTTTGGAATTTGAGATAACCTTTATACATGTCAAAAGGGAAATGGTTTAGATCCAAAAAGACAAAGCACATACCACTTCTATTTTCTTCTTGAGTCAGTTATTTTTTACACAGCCAATGATGGGCTTGAAGTCATCAAATAATCACTCAAAACATTATATCATGAAAAATAAGCAATAACACCAAATGAGTAGAGCTGAAACCTGAGACTCTGTTTGTGTTTCACTAAAGCCATCATAAGTGCTTGCCTTGACATCTCCAGGAGGATTGCAAATATCATCTTTTTTCTCAATCCTGAAACATGTAAGTTCATAAACTAAGCTGAAAAAAAATGAGAACCACAAGCACAAATATGCCTAAAAGGTTCATATTTCTTTTATGATAGCTTGGCGCATAAATCTAGTTGCAATCAACTATGAGATTTTTTTTTTTCATTTAAAAAGATGCTGTTACAGAACTGCCTGCTTTCAGAGTAGGAAAGGGCATGGGATCTTTGTTTGAACTTGTGCCTGTAACTTTGCGGCATGGGGTCTTTGTTTGAAGTTGCTAAGATCCTTTTGTATCAACAAACAAGTTAAAATAAAGAAAAAAGCAAAAGGGAAAGGAACTACGAAAAAAGAAAACCAATCATGGTAAAAATATAAATTTTGTCATATTATCCTTACAAATCTCAATCTCCCTCCAAGTGACTTGCAAAGTGGATGACCATCTAACTTCCCAAGATCTAGTACATATACAATGTCATTGTCTCAAACACTAGGAAAAAAAGATGACTGATTTTTTAGAACAGTTCATTTAGAAAACATCTTTGAATAGGAACTTCATTCATCCCTAACTATCATTTTTGTGGTAGGCTTTGTCCTGTTAAAAGCCTGATCTTGGTCACCAACAAGAGAGCAGTCCAAGATTAGTTTTCTTCTAAAAAGCTTTCCAAGTATCAAAACTTCTCTCTATTGAGGATAATAGGAAATATTTAGTTATGGAAATTACAACTACATTGTCAATGGATTCAGTAGTTTTCTTGTAAAAATATTAAAATAAGCAATCCATGAGTATTGGCTTCATTATACATGACAAATGATTATATATTACAATTGCTAAAAGGCTTAAACAATTAAATAAGTACACAGTGTCATTACTAATAATACAGATTTTAAAACAAATAGGGTAAATTAGAAAAATCAATCTTACATTTTCACCTGTCTCAATATAGTCCCTAATCTTTTTTTTCTTTCGAAGCAATGCACACCCAAAACTATACTTAAATATCAAATAGACTCTTTGACTCTGGATCAGAAATTGACATGAGTTTTTATATTATATATTTCAATATGTCTAATTTGTCTATGTACTTATCACATAGATTTCCCCATCTATTTTTCATGGAAATTATTAATAGGACTTATTTGACATTTAGGGCTGACATCGTTTCAAAAGAAATAGGGACTAAATTGAGACACGGATGAAAGTTTAGGGATGATTTTTGTAATTTACCCAAACAAATATTACCAAATTTGGAACTATAAAGCAGATCTCCAGCGAATTACCCGGTCTAACGATGAAGGATAAAACAGACACCCTTTACATGGACTTAGAAGTGACAGGTGCACTAGCTGATAAGTATGTAATATAATAACAGCAAACTACTATCATGAGTTGTTCATAAGGTAAATGAGATGGCCTTTAGTTTCAAGCAGAGATAGTTGTTAAAACTTTGTCAGAGCCATGAACAAAATTACAGTCAAAACACAAGGAGGCCACTTTTTGAACACCATGAAGAATAGAAAGGCCATGGGCTCTTGCTGGTTCAATTAAGTGGATCCTGGGATGGGTGAGGTGGATGCACTTCGTAACCAAGTACAAAGGCCGCTTGTTTTAATACCTATCAAGAACTGAAAGACAACTATCCAGCGCTGGTCTAGCTAGTGGGTCCTAGGAGAGGTGAGATGGATAGAATCTTAGCCTTTTAGCGTTTGTGCATAAAGTGACTGCTCCCAGTACTCAAGCCTGCCAATCACACTTCACAGCCTGAGACTTTTATCACTGCAATGATTAACACCATCACCATATGAAATTTCAGAATGCTCCAATACAATTATTTTACCAATCTTGCTCATGCTCCCAATTATTGATAAATTTTTTTTTATCAGATATCTAGATCAATATATTGACCAATTAAATTTCAGAATGCTCCACTTCAAGTAATTTACCAATTCTTTCACTATTTCCTTGCTCACATTCTCAATGAAGATATTTAGGTTTTTATACTGACCAATTTAAATGAATTTGCCAAGCTAGACATCCTTGGGTCAACAATTGCAAAACTACACAGATACCAAATTTCTGAATAACCTGTTTGGCCAACAAATCAGCACTAAAGCACTCATTCATATTAATGGAACTCAATTATGATAACCAGGAAAAGAGATCACCTGTTTAACCAGTGCTTAGATAAGTCAAAAGATGAATGAGAATCTGCATGATCTTGACCAAGGGGTGAACAATCAGATGAGAAAAGCTGTTCTATTGTCAAGGATTCAAACCAATGCAAGTATTAACACAATATGATATGACAAAAAATGATGCAAGGATACATGTTTTTCACACCCAGTCCTCCCTGGTGATTTGAGATCATGAATCTTGTACCAGAGACAGAATAAAAGTTAGTCAAGAGATAAACCAGAGCACAAAAAAAATAAAGCAGATCAAGAATTTTCAATATTTCACCTTACTAGTTTGCTCTAACAAATCCTCAATAGCAGCAGCAACATCAGGAACAACATGAGAAGTTTCTTCGGTAACTGCAGTGATGGTGGTTCCAGAAGAGTTCATCTTGCTGATAAAATCCATGTCTTGTGCTCCAGAAGGAGGCACAGTCTTTTGACTCTCATCTTCCAAAAGCCTTGCTCTTTTTGTGTGAACACTGGAATGTCTTGCCTCTTCATTAAATCTGTCACTTCTATTACAAATAGATTGAGTTGGTATGTCCCCAAGGTCATGAGATTGAGTTGGTAACTGGGAACCCTTGTCAGCAGATATCATTTGAGCAGCTTGTGTAGGATACTGGCTCATAATGCATAATCCTGCTTGCCGGTCATGAGCAGTAATTTCTTTTGGACAAAATGAGTCCACATAAACAACTCCGTTCTGTGATATGGCATGCAGCTATAATTCAACATCTTATATCTTCCAAGAAGCAGTATTGAATGGAGGAATAACATGCAAAGAACTCACTAAAAATAAACACACATGTAGCAGAGGAGGGGGAGAGAGAGAGAGAGAGATAACAGGGTTATACCTGCTTGATGCACTCATAAATCCATTCAGATGTAACTGATTCTATTCCCCATTTACAAGCAGCCTCATATTTTGGGCCCCCAGTGAACTTACATAGCAAATGGGTGACCTTTTTAGTCAGTTTCTCCACAAATTTAGCTCCAAGAACAAAGCACAAGTTTCTTAACAGCAATCTATCTTTCTCTTCATACTGTGAAACACAGAAGCGAAGCTTTTCAAATCCAGGTAAAGGGATCTGGCAGGGAAGGGGAGAATAAAGAATGTGACTGCTGACGTCCAGCAAGCATCCATCCTTCAAGAGCAATGTTCTAATTAATTAGCTATTTTCATTAAGATACATTTCACAGAAGTCCAAACAAACAAGATTCAACTTTAGGTACCAATTTTGCAGAATAACATGACTCTTAACAGATAATGCAACAAATAGAAACTCCACATCCAACCAAAAAGTACTCTTTGGTGTTAGTAGGGGACCTTATACCTTACTGTAATGATCAAATACTGTCTTAAAGATTCCCATAAGCTAAACTTTTGCTTATAAATTGATCTTATTTACCATAAGAAAATTTAAAAAAAAACAAAAACAAAACAAAACAAAATAAAAGAAAATAGAATATTTAAAAGAAAAGAAAATGTGTTTTTGGATCTGTCCAGTATACCTCTAAACAAGATCGAATCCAGTGACTGGACACATGAGTAGTTTGAGAGGCATTGACAGACTTGGGTAGCAAAGCACCATGACATTCAACAACGAAGTGCACATTCTGTTTGCACCAATCATCCACTACATCTCCTCCCCCTTGATTTACCCACTGAACAATTTCAGCTCTCTGGACAGAAAAAGAAATCCAAACTGATGATTAAGCAGATTTGAAAGCAAATTGAGGATATATAATTCAAATACTTAAAGAAGGAAGATATAAAAGAAGCCAAAACCAAAAAGTCTCAATAAAAAAAAATCACTAACAAAAACAAATGTCTGTTCCAGGATATTTCTCAGTAATCAATTGAAGGCTGCACAGGTCAAACCACCAGATATCGAAATTCTACATGCCTATTAACTTGCTGCAATTTCCTATCTAATTCTAGACAATCAATACACTTTAATTGACCTTTTGAAGGTTCAATTGGCAATAGACATAGTAAGATTGTAATATCTATTAATGTTTCAGCTAAATCCTCAATACAATTGACATCAATGAAGCTGAGATGATTAGTGATATAATTAACAAGCAAACAACAACAGAGAAAAAACTCACTCTATCTTCAGGAAAAGAATGTGAAAAGCGAAACTGCTTCCCCTTAAACACTCTTGATTCCTTCCCATCCTTAACATTTAGAGTGTTGGAATATTGCTCCATCTTCTGTTGAGTCTTCTTATATTTATCATTTATAGAAGGCATGCTTTGCTGAGCAGACCTCGCTGTTTCTTCTAGAAAGTTGTCCCAATTCACGTTAACTTCCGGAATTCTTTGCTTGCTTTTCTCCAATAACATTCTAGATCCAGTGTTCATGCTTCCCAGTGACTGGTCAGCTGGCATGCTGGATGCAACTGTAGAGCTTTTCCCCTGGTTTATAATGCCTACCACTGCTCCTTTGTTCAAGCAAGCAGAATCTATACAAATAGAACATACAACAAAACATACCAAAAAACCTTGTTAAACAGAAAACAGCTAAAACTTATAGACCATGAGTGGCAACACAGATCCATGAAACTGATGAGGAAAAAGAACATAGGCAAAAATGTCAGCATGATAAAAATTAAAAGCCAACTGATAGTTCTGTTATAACAAACCTTTTGGAAGGAGCAAATCATGAGCAATATGCCTCCGAAGTACAGAAACTTCTTTCTTTTCATGATCACAATCTTCAAGCCAGATTGTCCTTACCACAGAAATGACACCTGTAGCTGCAAGGCCCCTTACAACCTTTTTTTCACTGGAACATTAATTTCAGCATGTGAATCACAAGCACAGTTATTTCTATTGGATGGTAAGTTATACCCAACTAGATACTGATCTCTGTAAGCTTTTGACACAAACATATTAAGCCACTAAACCCACTAGCTGGGATTAGTAAAACAATACTGCCAAACAGTCTGAAATTAAAGACAAACAAAGAAGGTTAAAAAAAAAACCCATAGAATCATATAATTTTGCCCATAATACTAGAAGATAAACCAAGTATCAACCTTTCAATTTCTTGATAGGTAGCATTTTTTCCTATTGGGAACCAAATCTAGAACCTTCTACACACCCAACCTAACCCCTTTCAATTTATAGCTTTTTTTCTTCTACATCTAACTGATAATACCAATTTCAATTCATATTGCTAAATTACTAACTATTTAACTCATTTACTTGAGCACACTCAACTAGCAAGCTAAGTAATGCCGCAATGCACATTTAGGAACCATCCTCTCATATGGATATCTTTCGGTTGAGAGGGAGATTGAACTTCAATCAAATATCAATTGAAGAAACCGACACATAGCTTAGAATATAAGATAAAAAGTTAAAGCCTGTAAATAACTTCATAAATTCCAAATATGCAGAAACTGGAAACTGGAAATTTCACCCAGCAGAAAAAGGAGAAATACTTTCCCATGCTCAGCAGGTTATGACAAAGAAAACTATTAAATCAATTCATAAGTATGTTTTTGAATCAAGCTAGAAATACTTACACTTCTGAAGGAGTTCCAACAACTATGTGACTCAATTTTTCATTGAATGACATATACCGGGAGCCCCCACCTCTGCGCACCATATTTACTAGCTTACGCATTTCAGAGGCTTCAAAACCAACAAGTAAAATTCTGCAATCTGATAAGTACAAGTCACTGTCCTCAGTTTGAGAATCATCAGCAACAAGCCCATCTAACTTGTTTTCATCCTTATCCTGCATGGCAGGCTCTCTGGTTTCCCCCTCTTTGATAAAAATAGGAGCATCCAAAAACGTAGAACATGTGTTCTGAGAAAGAGTCGCTTCTAGATCTGGATCTCCAATCCCACTACATGGAACAGCTTGCAAGATTGAATCTGCAGCCAATGAAGATGAGGCAGATTGGAAATTTACATTACTCTTGTCTTGGCTTTGTGACGCTGTCAAATGTGTCCTTACAGAGTTGATTGAAGATGCAGAACCACCCTGAACAGTATAGGACTCCTCATTAACACATGCTAATCATCAAAAAGATGAGTTAAGGTCAGATACAGTATTTAGCATTCTCCAAAAGAAAGAACTTAATAAGTTATAAATTCAAATAGTAACAGAACTTACAGCATAATCCATAAAAGATTACCTTTTCTAGCAATAGATTGATCAAACCATTTCCGAGTAACAATATGGATATGGCCCCATCTTCGGGCAACCTTGTATTTGTCACCTTCAGGAGCTTATGAACAGTCAAGGACACAAATGTTTATAAACTGAAAAATGTTCACAAATTAAAAAACTTTAAAATGTAACAGGAATTCATATTATATGAAACAGATACAGAAGGGTCATGTGTTTGCCCCAACATGTAGTGTAAAATTCATCAACGAAATAAATGGCATCACAATTAAATAATAAATTCAATTGAAGACAAGGGATCCAACAATCTGTTTACTCGCTCTTGGTGTTGTGAGGTTGAGTGAAGAAGTTTGTTCTTAGAGCGTTGTATTATGAAACTCTACAAACAAATGAGTAACTAATAGAAGACTATATTCTTTTTTTCTCCTCTTTTTCAAATATGAAAATAAGATGAGCTATCATAAACCATCTTGATAAAGAAATCTGTCAAATAGCAATCATGAAACAAAAAGTTTCATATTTTGATTCCAATAAAGATATCTTGTTAGGAAAATAATGATATTTTATAAACAAGGCGCCAAAGAAATAGCGCACCAAAGTACACAAGATGCTTTGCAATGATGATATAATACTCTTCAAAAGTTAAAAAATAAAATTGCAAGATTCCAATTCCACAAAGATCAAAGGAAATTTCATAAGAGATTGGAAATACTTCAAAAAATGTATCAAAAGAAATAGCAATACGTATCTATTATAAACAGGATAAGATCCCTCATAGTCTATGCACAATTACATTGATTCCACTCACAATTTTAATTTAGGTTGGCTATTATGGGTATAGGTTCAACTATATAGGATAGAACTTGGGTTTAGACTACCAAAGCTAAAATTATCATAAAACAATGGTCATTGGTGCAGTCTCTCTATCATTTTGAGTATTATTTGTTCCTTAAAGGAAACAAGAGAAACTCTAGTACAAGAAAAGTTATGTAAAGGAATGATGTGTTAACCTTCAAGCTAAACCCAACCAGGAAGGTTAGAGAACAACAGGACACCAACAACACCAACTTAAGTCCTAAATAACCCAACTACCAGGGATTTCAAATTTTTATGGATGAATTAGTAGAGCATCTGTACAATGAGATGGGGATGAATGTATAGCATGCTACCACACAATGACTATGATGCACAACCAAAGGACCATAGAACCATTTAAGGCGCAAAACTTATTTGGGTATAGATGGTATATCTTTATTCTCTGTGATATTGACCACATTTCCAATCCCTATTTGCATTTCAGTGGGTTGGACTGGTATGAGAAGTTATGGGAACGAGAATATTACAGCATCTCTAATCTGTGAATTTTATGGAACACAAGCATATAAAATGATTTAGATTGATAAGTCAAAGATTCTTATGAGTTTTTTGACCAATTTTCTGCAATTTCTGGCAAGAACAGTTTGAAATCCACGAACTATGGTACTAACAACTCAAGATCTGAAAGATATACTTTGACTTCTATTTTATATATAAGAGAGAGAGAGAGAGAGAGAGCTGGGGATGGGGATGGCAGGAGGCAGATTGAATCTTTTGACCAATTTTCTGCACTTTCCCGCAAGACAGCTTGAAATCCATAAGCAATGGTGCTTAAGACTCAAAGCCCAAAGATTGACTTGGACTGCTATTAAATCCACAAAGGATTTAGACACAGACCTACTACAAAGAATTGAAATCCATACCAAAAAAGATCTTAGACTGAGTTGATTCTAGAAATAGCAAATTGGAACAATAACCTAATGGTAAACAAAAATATGACTTCTCTTTTACAACCAAAACTGCACCTGCATCCAATTGCATCATCAGTTCTATGATTTAACTAAAATATGACTTTAGAGCAGACTGAAGAAACATTGCATAGGGAAGTCCAACCAATGCAAATAATTCTTCATTGTGTTGTGATGCACACTAAAATAAGGTGAGATTATGAATAAAAATTCACACATCAATCAAAATGGAATCCTTCTGGTAAGGAAATCATGTACAGGATATATCAGTTATTAAATGTGTGCAATTCCTGGTAAGGTCAGCAGAATATTTTCCCCCATTTTGTTTGATAAGAATTTCCATCTCCTTGCGTTCATCTGACAGAAACAAGAACATTATACTCAGAAAACAATTTTAACTTGAAACAAATATTACAAGTCACCAGAATTCAGTAACATAAAAAATAAAAAACTATTTATGCAAACCTGCTGCACTTCTGGTTATGCAAATAATAACAATATGCACAGTAAATAAATGCTATTTAACTTGCAAACCTGCTGGAATTTTAGTAACACAAATTGTCAATCCAGAAAAGGGAAGAACCCTGTATGACTCCTGAGGAACCACACGGTGCTCAGTCCAGCATTGATGTAACCAATTGATAGTAACAATTGGTTTCTTGAGAATGTTAGAAGCCCACTGCAAGAAGACAAATAGTAAGAGAATCAGACATGATATCCTGAAGAAGCAGGTGATAGTAAAAAGGGAAAAAAGAGAAAAAAAAAAAAAGAATATCTACTTGGTCAACAACACCAAACACGATCATCAGTAAGAAACAAAACAAAAGTTTCACACCCTTTCAAGAGAATAAAGAAACTCCTGGTGGTATAGGATACTCCACAAAGGGCATCTAAAATGGCATATAATGCTGGAGCCCTTCAAAATTATCACAAGTTATATAATTAACCCCTTCTGTGACTCAAGTACATCACAAAGTCAAGGCTTAAGATCTGGTACAAGTTGACCTGACATTTCAGTTTAACATTTCTATAAGGTTAAATTATTGCCAATTATTTAATGGAATACAAGACCCCTTTTAGAACTAACTAACTCACTAAGGACTCCAGTAGCTGACCTTGAGCACTTGAAATTTAAGGCTTTTCTGAGTTCTACACAAACCAGGGATGCAAACTGTCAATCCAGCATTTTCACAGATATTAGGCCTATTAATCTACCAATGGCACCTAGGAAAGGCTTATTGTCACTAAATATTGGATCAAATATTCAATATTAGGAATATCAAGTTTTGTGTGATAGGATTAACTAGGACGTGGGAATCCTAAGTGGCTTCATAGGAGAGTAAAACAGTCGTTAATGGGATATGAAAATAAACACCGTAACAAGCCAACACCCTTAGTTTGCAGGACCAATTGTTATGTAAGATGCAATTATTGCTTTCTGAAGCTCCACTTCTAACACGTTGTTCTTACAGCATACAAGGATTTTCCTAGACTTGCCTTTCAAAACCTAGCCCCTAGAGATTTGAATATTAGGGATGATATCCTTTAATTAGTAGTAACTCCCTGGGCTCCCTCTCTATTTGCTTAAGTTAACCCCACTTTCAGATTGAAGTTCATCTCAAACTCAGAATTCATGACTGAGATAGAAACCAATAAAAAGAAGTATGACCAGGTATTCCTTCCAACAATAAATAGGAGAACATCAACAAAGAAATATAAAAGCAAAGTATTTCATAGAACTCTCGCTCAAAATGAGGTTCATCACACACACACACACACACGAAAGAGGAGAGAGGAGAAAATATGAAAAGGGATGGAATTGCCGTACCCTCTCATTTTAAAAATAAATTTAAAATACATTTATATGTAAGAAACCTGAAGACCTTGTACTTTGCAGCCAAAACGTTCTTCACAATCACAAAGCTCACATCGGAAGATGCTTTAGTATGCAAAACACCTCCCATTGCAGTCACCAACTTCCCAATCTTAACCTATAATACATTCACAATAATAAGAATCGAAAGCAAGAAGAAAGCCAAAGAATTATCCAGCTTACAACACGCACGATACCTTCTCATCCATGTCAAAACCAGACGCGAGGACTTTAACCCCATCCATCGCAAGGCAACAAGTGAACCCTTGTTTCGGAAGAGGCCTGTGTTCCTTTGCACATGAAAGCACGCATTGTGGCCCTGCGAAATTAGAAATGCGTATCAATTTTCTTAAACTCGCAACAATTTCACAAAATCAAAGACATAATCGCCAAAAATAGCACGGTTACATTAAAAAAACAAGATGAAAGAAACCACCAAGATTCAAAATCCTTACCGAGCAAATTACAACCCTTAGCCCTAAGATCCTCAAATTTCTCCTGAAATAATAGAACTGTGCGTGAGAAACTAAAATGAAATTCAAAAGAAATTAAATTCAAATTGCGTAATTACGTGATCGGAAGATGAGATAATGTGGTAATCGTTAGGGCCGTTCCTCGAAGGATCGCAGCAGAGGAAAACATCGGCGCCGTTAAGCTTGAGAGCGTCGTGAAGCGAATCAAAGAGTTCCGGCGGGACCAGGTTCCGCGACATGAACACATTCGCGCCCTTTAACGATTTCGCCATCATCATCGTGATTACATCAGAGAGAGATGGATGAAACTAGGGTTAGGGTTCGAAGTCTGGAGTGAGCTGGGAGTTTTGAATTTGGAGATAAATAATGGCGGGAAGGTTAAATGGTCGTTCCCCATTTATTGGCCTCCGGAGCTTCGCTGAATGATTTTTATTTTTTATTTTCCCATTTTATCTTATTTTATTTTATTTTATTTTATTTTATTTCTTAATGACATGATTTTTTTTCTTTTTAATTAGGGATATAAGAACACGTCCGGGTAACCTTTTAAAGTATTTAACAGCATTTATATAGACTGACTTGAGAAAAAGTGGAAAACACCCAGGATCTCCAAAATTCCTTTTCAATATAAGAAATTCAAGAATTTTTTTCTTTCACAAAACAATTTACGAGAAAAGTTTAAGATATAATTTTACGTGAGCTTGTTGATGATAGATAATTATTTCAAAAGCTATCAATTTTATTTACAACACGAAAAAAAAAATTCATGAAATTAAACAAACTCAAATGTTCTAAAGATCTTCTCTCATTTCATGATAAAGAGACGACAAAGAAAGGAAAGACGAAAGGTTTTATGAATTGACTTGAAAACAAGTATGTTTGATTGATTGCATTTCTACTTTTTGCTTTCAAAATTTTTGTTAGTGTAACAAAAAATTTGAAAATAATTCTAAAAATCACGTCTGATTATTTATTTTTAATTTTTTGTTTATAGTTCATCCACATTTCAATAGAAGAAGACAGCAAGATAGAAGCCTTGAACATACATTCCTGAAATCTAATATATAAGCCAATAAGCCAAAAGAAAAATATCTGCAAAGATGAATCACATATGAAAATGCTAATTGGTAGCTTCTATTCCAAGCTAAGTGAACCTAATTTTTCCCACTTGGGTACCATAAAAATCCTAAGATGATTCATGTTGGGCACTCACGTCTGAATTCAATTATAATGTAAGACCTATCATAAAAAGGAACTGATGGGGAAACTAAATTTAAAATGTAACAAGGGAAAAGAATGAATAAAAATAGCAGTTGAAGCCATGCAGATATGCTGCACAGCAAAATTACAGCTTTCTGCTATCTCTATTTAAGATAAAAATTAAAAAGGAAAACTCTAATCCAGGAGGCTCCATGCAATGCAACAACGTCTACTTACAGAGACAGGAAAACCCAATCAGTTTGTCACAAGACCAAATGAAGCCGCAAAATGAAGGAAGAAGAAACGAGACCCAAAAAACGAAAAAGGGACATCTGTGCTAAGCAACATTTCGGGAATATAAATTTTCTGATTGAGCTAACAGCATGTCAGCTTGACTGTTCAAAGTTTGTAACAGCCCCCGACTGATGAAGGTTTGATTTATGGGAAGGAGGAGCTGTAGCCTGCTTGTATGATTTCTGTCGTTCCTCTCCCTGTTGGGAAGGCAACTTCTCGGGACGGAAATGAGCTTCACCTGATTCCAGTTCTGGCTTCTTCGCCTTTTTCTTTGGCAATGCACCATCCACACCCCTAGGATCGTCCAAGGAGTTGCCAGAACTTATCTTTACCTTCTCTTGTTTCACCTTGTCCAAGCTAGGACCATTCACTGAAGGACTAGGCATCCGGACAGCAGCGGTAGTTGTGTTGGGTACTGGCTTACTAGATGCAGTTAAGCCATGAGTACCAGAATCAGTGGCCGGCCTCTCCCGAGCATACTGTGGCTGAGCAATTGAACTAGACTCAACTCGAACAGCATCCTCTGTCCTTGATGTCAACAGCTTCTTCCTCTTAATTTTCTCCTGGTCCTTCACCAGATAGAAGAAAATACAGTGTCAATCAATAAGGAAAACAAAATTTTCAATTTCAGGGTAAAGCATATCGGTATTTGAGCAATATTTGCAGCCAACTGCCCAAACAACAAACAAATAAAGGGAGAAAAAAGGCTCAAAAACCAGTGGGATTGTATTTTTGAGTCATGCAAACACACTATGCCACATGAAAACTTTGCCACTGAAAACACTTGCCAGAAACTTCCCACTTTGAGCAATTTGTATATTTTTTTCCCACCACGTAACTGGTGCCGACAAGGGAAAAGGTGAACTAAAGAGTGCATGAGGATAGAAAGAGCTAATACTAGCATATTCCTATTTCCTCAGAACAAAAGATTGAAATGCTGCATCAATTGCCTTTCTACATACCATTTCTACTGAGATGTGAAGTATGACTATTCTTTCCTCTCCAAATGGACTAAAACAGTTGAAAGCAATCAATACAGCCTCATACAATTTAAATTAATAATAATATAATCTATACTATGTCAGGTCTATTTTGATTTCCCAATAAAGAAATCATTTGTAATTGTTCTTCCACATTTCTGCAGCAAAATCTCTCTCAGCCTCATACAATTGAAATTAATAATAATAAAATCTATACTATGTCAGGTCTATTTTGATTTCCCAATAAAGAAATCATTTGTAATCGTTCTTCCACATTTCTGCAGAAATATCCCTCTCTAGATTTTAGGGCAAGGTTTACACCCTAAGTAGTCCAAGTATATTAATAATCTCAATGCAAACAATCTAAAGCATCAAATGAAGTTATTGATTCTACGTAACATTGTTCATAAAAGAATTATACTTAGCCTCCACATTAAGAATAACTCCGATTACCAACATAAATCGCATGTATAGGAAGCAAAAGTTTTCAGATATTAGAAACCTAAACAAAATCCATAGCATGCTACAGAACACATCCAAACAAGAAAGCAAAAATGCATACATACCTTATGACGGCTGTATAGTGCTCTCTTACGGTCCTTAGCCCTACAAATTGCACGTTTAATCCCATGGTTGTCCATTGATCCATTTGGCCACAGTTCTGCAAGCTGAATCACATGTGGGCCAGACATATCTCAATAATGCGAGCAAAGATCATAAACATGATTCAAGCATGCAATGCTTGGATGGCCACAATGATTAATATTTTACAAACAAATCAACTTGAAGTAACACAGATCATAATGTGAAAAAAGCAACAAAGCCAGTAAAATTTGAGGTGACAGCAACTGCTCTTCAAAGAAGAGAAAAGTCACAAGCCAGGCAAATGGATCAATGTGTCAAAAATGAAAGTTACACGAATAGCACAGTTCGCCCATACTTAAAACTTTTACCAAACAACAAAACACAGGTTTTATGTTTGTGGCTTGCCAATAATTCTAATCCAGAAGAAAATATATTGAAAAGTGAATCAATAAAATAAGACAGCAGGCACTAAACCATTATATTTTGGAATAGCTATTCGAAGCCGCTTTGATAGCCACCACTACCATAAAATGCAGCTTATAATGCAAAACATAAAATTTTTGAAAAGTAACCCATCAAAAAATAAAATAAAATTTTGAAAAGTACATCAATAAAATTCAACACCAAGACTATGAACAATTGCATTAGGGAAGTCCATTGTCAAAGCTGTTCCGGCAGGCTACCATGACAATTTAATGGAAAATCCAAGCACAGAACACCTTGAAAATAGTTAACTAACTTAAGCAATGCCAACTGAGAAAACAAGAGAGAGAGAGAGCTACCTCTGCATACAACTTTCGAATTTGTGGACCTGCATCATCCTCCAGCCCCTGCAACCATGATATAACATAAGATATAAGCAAAAAGATGATTCCACCATCGAGAAAATTTTCTTAAATAGAAGGGAATTTTGGAAGCAAAAATCAGTACATCAACATAAAGGTCATAGAGATCACAAATCTTATCCTCCATCTCGTCGCCCATAGAAAATTTTCTTTTAAGAACGCCCTTTTCTTCAGAACCGAATTCTTGAAAATCATCCGATGATCCAACTTGTTGATCAAACCCCTAAGAGAACATATAATGCATTTAATAATAACTCAAGAAACACAAACTTTAGAGATATAGATGTTGCACAAGCATCACAAGTAACAAATGATTCATGAACAATATGATAAAAAAACACCCTGCCTATTAAGGAAATGCACGGCCAGTACTTGGTGAACTTAGTCAAGACTTGGTGAATGATCCATGACATATATTTCAATAAGAAATAAATGCAGTTATGAGAAGCTAGACAGAACAATGCAGGAACGAGATGGGAAAAAATAAGTGATTGAGCCAATGAAGTTTTGACAAGAAGCAATGACTACCAGCAAATCCTCCAATCAGACAGAAAGAGATAAGAGGAATGCCAAATAGCACACTGTACAAGCCAGTGAGAAGAGCAACAATGACCTGGATTCCAAATATGAAAGGCATTCCATAAAGCTGGAAAGGTGGAATAAAAAATTTACAGCCCATGACTAGTGTGCCTTAACAAAGAAAATCAGTCAGATTCGACTTAGAATTGGTTTCTTCTTCACCTTTGACACAACATTGAAACAAACCAAATGAAACCCCCACCAACATTCCACCTGCTCACTCCACACTGGGCTGAGCCCAACAAACAAAGAGAGCGATCTAACCAAAGTATACCTTGGACCTTGGAGAGGGCACCCGCATTTTAATCATCTCAATAACTTCCTTCTTTATCTGTTGAAATCTATCATCTTTCTCTTGTTTTGCTGACAGACCCATGTTAATCATGACTTTCAAATTTCGCTGTTTCAAAAACATGTTAAACACTATTAGTGGGGAACAAACATACAAATCAACCAAATGGTATTAAACCAAAGAAGGCAATGGCTTGTGGCTCCACACATGGAAAAAGGCAGTAGCCAGTACAAACTTTGTACATATGCAAAAAAACTCCAACAACCTATGGAAAAGTCTAAAATGATCTATCAGGTAAAGAACAAAGATTGCCAACTATAACAACCACTCTAAAAGGTTGAGGGAATTTCCTCCCATAAATCAAGAGTGCAAACTCAATACGCAAATTGTTACTGTTACAAATAATTCCAACATTTTTGTTGAATGTGCAGCCTGAGAATTTCCACAGTTGGAGATCAGTGAATGAAAAAGTGATGAAGTCCCTTGAAATTAGCTTTTCTTTCCCTTGACAGTAAAATAACTTTTAATACAGTCCCACTTTGCCCATATGCCTATATCCTCCTGTCTATCATTAGGATCCCATTGAAGTAGCCTCTGGAACTAAGAGGATATACAGGGACTCCCTTTAGCTGCGTTCAGATTAGACTTGAAAATACCATTTGGCCAAGTGGGAAACTGTGCGGTGTAAGGAGGTTCAGGCTTGGGGAATGTGAATCTCAAAAGCAAAGGCTTAATGATGATTGGTTGTGGCTCTGATTAAAAAAAATTATTGTTTGTGGAGGCTTCCTAAAGATCAAAGTTTGTGTTCTTGAAAGGGAGACTCATTAATGCTCTTGAAAAGTCACTCCTCAAGGTTTTTCTAAATACTCCCTTCATATTAAATCCATTGTTGGTAATGAATCCAGAATTCATTTTGGGAGGATGTTTAGTTGAGGATCTTCAGGCAATCTCAATTGAACTCTGTGGATCTGGTGGAAAGAATCCCATACTTTCCTAATTACTTCCAGTAATTCCTTATCTTGAAATTTTGGTTTCTTCACAGTTTCAACTGCAAATAAAGAACTTGAAGCCTTGCTTCATACTCCAGATTTGGATTAATTGTCCTGGTCCTCCTTTGGATGATATCCTTGAGCAAAGGCTTCTCATACAAGAGATTATAAGGACAAGAAACTGAATGAGAAAGGAAGCTTATTTGTGGAGGAAGTAAGAAAGGAAAATAAGAAGGGAGGCTTTCTGTGAGGCTCATTCTCATGTAATTACTATTTTACATTTTTCTTTATCACATGAGTAATCATGCCATGAAATGAACAAGACACTGAAAACAGACAATTTTCCTCATTCTTTTACTAATAGTAACCGACAACCAAATAATGTTGCTTAATCTTGTAACCAACACTCATTTCTAGATTTTTCCCAAAGTCCCAAGTGGTTGCCTAGCAATTAATTCTCCACCAAATTGAAAATTATTACTATTTACACAAGCATTAACAATCAGTCAGCTAGAAGAAGAGGATAAATATTATGATTGTAAAATTAGAAACAGTTTTTTTTTTATAGTAAAAAATAACAACAGGTATTGATGAGCCATATCTTCATGCTTTTCCAAAATGTTGTACCTTTAATGTCCTAAGCTGGATTAGGTGTCCGAGAATGCTCATAAGCCGATTAAGTAACTCCTTAGATATTTTGCCATGGCTCGCCTGCTGCAAGCAACAAAATATGTATGAGATTTCCTTAAAGCTTCAAGTAAAATGAGGGGATAAAAATAATAGCATGGAAAATAATTCAGTGGAGCACAAAACAAATTATCAAATAGTTAAGAGTCATGTTAACTATTCTCCAGTACCGCTAGTCTAGCAACTTTTGCAAGTTTCAGCTTTATTTCGGGAGGCAATCTCCTTTTGACTGCTTGGGATGAAGTATCACCATCTTGAACATCCATAGTGGGCGGCCTTGCTGTAATGTTTTGTACAAAGAAATATTTATTAATTTACAAAGGACACCATCAACGAAAAGCTGAATCATCACAACATTTGCCAAACTTACATTCTGCCACCATCCTCTCTAATTCCGTAATGGCTTTTTCAAGCATTGTTCCTTTGGGCCTAGCACTAGAACCATCCTTTCGGTGAATATGTGAAGCTTTCTGCAGAATATAGTAAAAGGAATCAACACCAGTAACATGGATATCAAATATAATAAAAAGGGAAATATCATTGATTAACTTTCTGTAATAGACGCACAAATACAGAACAAGGCAAGAAAAAAAAAAGCTAGGAAGGCTAGAAAGCTGGGAACAAGGAAAGAAAGCTGACACATTTTTGCCTTGTTCTGCTAGGAAATACAGAACGAGGCAAGAAAGCTATTAGGAAATCAAGCAATAGTATGCACACATTTTTCCTTTCTAAAGATGTAAAAAAGGCAATACAAGCAAACGCTAATGTAGATGTGAACTAAGGGCCTGCCCATGCACCTGCACAGAAGCAAGGCATAATGCCATTATAACATTCAATTCCACCTTCTAATATCTTGAAGGAATAAGGCTCAGCTCCCCACAGCTGCAAGGTTGGTGCCTTCATAATTTTTTTCTCTTTCAATAGGCAAACAGATGGGCAAGAAAATATTAGAAAGAAAACCCCATCACCCCACAAGGCAACATCAATAAGGCCTGAACTGATGAATCTTTAACTGCCAGGGGGGAGTTTTCAATACCTTCAGAAATTTTTGTATTGCACTCTTTCCAAGTTATCCAAAACAAACACAAAGTAGTTCATTTTCAAGCCAAGTTGCAGGTGTTGCCAAGTAAACAAAAAATCTCTAACCAGTTGAGGAAGGACGCCGAACACTCCAAACAAGGACAACACCAAGGAGAATAAGTCAGAAACCCACTTGCACAGGATGAGGCATATGCTTAGACCTAATTTTTTTTATTTTTTTTTAACGAGTAAAAGGCAATATATTAAAATAAGGAAAGGCACTCCAATAAAGCACCCCAAAGTACACAAAAAGAATACAAAAGAGGTCAAAGAGCGCCTCAAAAAAGAAACAAGAGACCAACAAAAACAGCACCCCCTCAAGCAGAGCCCAAACCAATCTATAAAATCAAGAATAGAAGGGGGACCAGAGACTAGAAACCCCTTAGCCCACACCCACGAGTTACAAAGGAAATAAGATTTACACCCTTGAACCGAATGACCCTCATCTTCAAACACTTTTCTGTTTCTCTTCTTCCAAACTGTCCAAAAAAATCACAAGGGAGCTGCTAGCCACACTTTCTTCCTTTTCTTTCCCACAGAAGACCCAAGCCACCCTAACAATGTCTCTCTCATTGATAACGAAAGCACCAAGGACACTCCCAACAAGGAAAACAACAAGTTTGATAAGCTCCTTGCCAACTCACAATGCAAGAGGATGTGATCAATAGACACTTCCACTGAAAGACACAAGTAACATCTGTTAGCCAAAAGTCACCCTCTCCTCTGAATCCGATCCAAGGTTAAGACCTTTTTCCAAGTAGCCTCTCAAGCAAAAAAAACTTAGTTCCAAATTACTCTTATAGGAAAATCCCCTTGTCTTTTCAGTTCCAAAGCCTTGTAGAGAGACTTGACAACAAAAATTTCATCCTTTGACTTTGTCCATACCACATGATCTTCCACACCACTACACACCCTCCTCCTTTGAAATCTCTGGAAAAAACGCTCCACATCGAACACCTCCCGATAATTAAGCCACCTAGAGAAACAGGGGTCCCACACTCCCCCTCCAAAATGGGTCAACACATCATCCACCCAAGCCTCCTAAGACAATGACAAAGAAAATAAGGAAGGAAAAAAAGTACACAGAGGATGTTGCCACAATGTAGAAAAACATAGGACACATGAGCCATCCTAAAAGGGCCTTTCTAAAGGACCCACACCTCTTTTCCTTTCTTCCAGATAAAGGACCCGTGTGCCATCCCAAGAGGGTCTCTCTAAAGAAGGAAAATAACACCTAAGACTCAAAAATAACTACCACAAAACCCTCATCATGCCACGATGCAGAAGAACATGATCAATCAATTCCTCTAGGATATGACAGAGGAAACATCTATTAGACAATGTCCAGCCTCTCCTCTAAAGCTAATTCAAGTTCAAAACTTTTCCCCAAGTCGTCTCGTAAGTAAAGAAACTCACCTTAGGTAGAACCAAGGAATTCCAAACAATACCCACGAGGAAAGGCATTGATCTTCCCAACTCTAGGATTAAAGGAATTTAATGGAAAAAGTTCCGCTCTTTGTCTCCAATCAATCACCTTATCTTTTCCTTCCCTATTCACCGCCTTTCCTTGGAACCTCAAAATAAAGCGCTCCACATGCTCGATCTCACAATCATTCAGATGCTAACACTTTAGTCCATGCTTCAAATGAAGTATTAAGAAAATTACCCAAAACACAATGTGGCAATGTGCTAATATTTGGAGCATGATTTTCATGACTTAACATGTGCAAGCCTCTTTCCAATAGAAAAACAAAAATAAATATATTTTACAACCTCAAAAGCCTCATTTCTCTTGATAATTTTATTTCTATTTTTTAGGAAGTCAAAAAGGACAAAAATAATTTATTTCCTTTTATTAATTTATTGAACACAAAAATCCATTATTGAGGCTTGCATTTAGTACTCCCTATTTCTTATTAAAGCGAGTAATTTTAACTGAAAATTGGTTTGTATGATAATTCAAAATTGGTTAGTTTTTTAAGATGGGCAAGAATAAGGAATGATGACAATGTAGAGTTATGGAAGGCAATAAGGCGAAGATGGAGGGAATTTATTTCAAGATTGAACTTTTTAGTGGGAAATGACAAAAAGGTTCAGTTTTGGCATGAAGTCTAGTGTTATGGCTCCATGTTGAGGATCTTTTTCACTTCTTTGTTGCTTCTAGGGATGCTTGCATTGCAAATGTTTGGGAAGAGGTTGGTGGTATTAAGCATTAAAATCATGTTAGTTAAGGCATTTTCATGGGTTGAACATATGGGTCAAACCTCGATCATCGTCATTCCGAAGCTGGCTCCACACTCAATCCGAAGAGCTTATTTGATCTCTTTCCAAATCACTAAAAAATTAAAATAAAGTCAACTAAATGATTGGAAGGTAAAAAATGTGGAAGCTTTTCTAACAGAACTCCAAGAAGTGGTGTTAACAAATAAAGGGCATAGGCCGATGAGAGATGTGCAAATGATGCATAGTTAAATCTTTTTATTGCACTTTATAGTTGGTTTAGAAGTTCCCTCCTAAAAAGGGAGTTAGGGTTCTTGGGCTACCATAAAGGTCAACCTTTTCACTTGAGAGGTCGACCAACCACTTTTCAGCACATTGTGATAAGCCAAAAGCATGTGGCACTTACAATTATTATTATTATTATTTTATGGATAGCAATTTCTCTCTTTTCAACCTTTCCTAGGCGCTTCATTGATCAATGAGAGAAATTTTACCAAGGCAAAGTGCGGACTTTATAAGTAAGAAGACTTGGAAAAACTCATTCTATTTGTTTTAGATCATTTAGCAAAAGTTGAATGGTAAAACTTCTAAAGGCTTGGAACATTATGATTAAAGGAGTATTTTATTTTTGCTTTCTCCTTCTTTTGTCTACAAAGGCAAAACTTTTGTTCCTTGCTTGAGTTTGTCAACTATTTGGGTACCTCTTAAAAGAGGTGTTGTTTGAGCCCTTTCTTGTGCCCTTTATACGCTTCTCGAGTACTTGGTTTGCTCCCTCTTTTCTAGGCGCCTTCTTGATAAAATTTTCTTCGATTATCAAAAAAATTATCATTAGGCATCTAAAAAATTAGGGGCTAATACATAGTAAGAATACAACGGTCACCCAAGAATCAAAAGGAAAGGAAAATATCTCCTACCCACAAACCTTGAGCTAGGACCATCTCTTTATAAATCCTAAGAAAAGAATTTCCCTAGCCATAAATCTACCCAACCATACATATAGAGTTGAGAAATATATTTCTTCAACCACAACTGTAGTCACTCTTCACCTTCAAAGATTTGTTGGTTTTGTTCCTCGCACAACCACAAAGGCCTTATTTTCCATCTTTTTCTTTTATCCCTCAATATAAACTTTCCATGCCAACCAATCAAATTATTGGTTACTAAAAAATGAAACATCCAAAAAAAACAATAGCAACTCCAAGCCATTCTTTAGCGGCTAAGTAAGTGACTGATTCTTCATTTTCTTTGAACATACAACAGCAATTTATATGCCCCTTCTTGTAATCTCGTCCACGGTGAGAATTTTAATGCAAGTCCATTTGTAAGAACCAAAACTAAAAGAAGTTGAAAGACTCCTTATCCTGGATGGCAAAGAAATGTTAGGATTTGGACTAAGAACCTCTTATCTTGTTGTTAGTGTTGCAAAAAATCTCAAGTCTTTCCAATTTCCTTTTTTTTTTAACAAAAAAAAAGGTTTTTAAAAAAACAATGTGAAAGGTTTATCTCAATTAAAAGCACTTTTTCTTGTTTACCAAGATATCCTGTCTCTATTTTCTATTACAAAAAAAGTGAGCTAAAAGTTGGCAAGATTCAAAGCAACTTCCTTTATGGTGTTCATGGCACAATCGTTGTGGTGGTGGGGCTAGTAGAATCCTTAAAAAAAATACACCTTGTTTAGTATGGTAGTCGATTGTCTACATAAACAAAAAGAAAGGACATGGTATTATGGATTTATCGGTCCTTAACAAGGCTTTGCTAGGCAAACCATGTTAGAGATTTGCTTCTAAAAAGGATTCCAAGAATCCTCGAGGAAAAGGATCATTGTAGGAAAGTTGGACGAAAATGTGGGTGGTTGGTTTTCTCACAAAATGAGGACTGGGTATTGGGTTTTCTCACAAAGAAGAGGATGGGAAGTCTTTCAAGTAGAAGCAATTTTGTTCTGGATGATTGCAATAATGAAGTTCCAAAAGAACATTTGGTGTGATGAATCTCTATTAAGTGTCTTTTTCCCCTCTTTGCTCACAGTTACCAACTCAAAGGTTCCTTGGTTCGCAAATGTTTGGGAAAAATCAAATAAGGGATGTCATTTAAGACCTTTTCTTTAGGTGTTTCGATGACTAGGAATTGGATAGGATTAGAGGTCTCTCATGAAGCTACCAGCAACGTAAAGGATAGAATGATTTGGAAGGAGTTGAAGGACAAGAAATTTTTTCAATCAAGCATTCCATTCTTATTTAGAGTCGTTGTTTTTTGTCCTTTGTATAGAGAAATGAGCAATATATTAATTAGCGCCAGAAAAGGACACACAAAGTACACAAGAAGTATACGAATGTGCTATGAAGCAAAGAACAAGAAGAGAGGAAAAAAAATTACACCCTCCCCTTACTTGTAGTCTAGCTAATTGACAAAATCAAACATGGACATGGACCCAAACTCTAAGCCCCTTTGATCCCCTCGAAATAGTTACACATAAAAGAGAATTTAAGCTCTTGATCTTATAGCTCAACATTTTCAAATGTTCTTCTATTTCTCTATTTCTAAATAATCCAAATCAAACATAGAAAAACCAATTTCCATGCCTTCTTTCTCTTCTTTCCGATGAAATGACCCTCCCAACTTAATGATGTTGCTTTAATTAAAGAATGCAACATCCCATACAACTCCAAACAAGGAGAAGACCACTGCCACAATAATCTTGCTTTGAGACAATGACAGAGGACGTGGTCACTAGATTCATCCTTGCTTTCACACAAAGACTTCTGCTCACCAAATTTAGAGCCATAGTTTAAAGGGCGCAAGGCACAACTATGGCCCAAAAGTCTACTAAAGCTTGAGTGCAAAGTGCAACACAAAACACGCGCTTGAACAAAGTGAAATGCAACCCATGGTGCATCTCAATTTCATAAAATATGATTAAAAATTCAACCAAAGAAACAAAATTTAAGATTTCAAGCATTTAAAGAAATCATCAAACATTTCAAGAATAAAAAATTTTTAAAAGAAAAAGAAAATAGATAAGCCACACCTTTCCAACAAGATGTGGGCCTTCACAAGTGAGGTGCTATAACTAGGGGGTGGTTGCACCTTGGGCCTAGGAGCACTTAAGCTCACCTTTGACAACCATGTTTGAAGTCGAAGTTCCACAAGGAATTTTTGGAAGTGAATTAGAATTCCTAGGCCCCCAACAAAAGGTTTGGGAAGCAGCTGGAAGAAGATTTTGATTTTGGATTGATTAAAAAAAGGAGTTGGAATTTGGAAAATTGTTTTTATCTTTACAAGGATGAAAAAAAATCAGCTAATCACATCCTTCTTCATTGCGCAAAAAAAGAATCTTGCGGTATTGGTTATTCTCCTTTTGGAGAAGAATACATGCGGTATTCTTTAGTAAGAGAGATTTTCAAATTGGTATGGAGTTTTGTGTGTCAAAACCACGGTTGTAATCTGATCAAAAAAAAAAAAATACACCATGGTTGTTATTTTCAGCCATCTTTTTGGGAAAGTAAACTTATGAACACAAAATTGGCAAGAGGCTCAAGAAATTACACTGACCAGATGCATTTGACACAGTACTGCACTAGTCATGTAAATATTGGCAGCTCACCACCTCATGATGTTACAAATGGCAATAGAAATAACAAAGTTCAGGTCTACTGTGAGCTGTCATAGAACTAAAGCAAAATAGGGAAAAACAACAAATTTCTTGTAAAAGCAACAACCACCAAGGGCATTAAATAAGCAGAGTAAACATCACAGCTTGCACATGCCAGCATCAGATTCAAAAGAAAATGGTTAAGAAATATAACATAGTCAATTATTAATCCATTAATGCAAGCACAAAGGGAGGAAAGACAAATGGCTTGAAATTATGGAAAACGTCTTACTGTTGTTTGCATCATACACTTGCTCTCTGAGACATTAGTTTCAGGAAGTTCTCGAACACCATTCTTTTCTCTTGGCCGAGCTGCTACTTCTAGTGGACTAAGATTGTCTGATAGTCTTCCAGATTGGGATTTTAATTGTGTATAAGCATTTTTATCATGATATCTCTGATGTGAAGCATCAGAGAACCCACTTGCATCTTTCATTTTGTTGCCAAGGTTCTTGGACGGGAGCACTCCTGTCTTCTGTCTTTCATCCTTCACTTCTGCTAAGGCTACAGAAGAACTGCCATTTGAAACTTTCAAAGATGAAGGATCCAATGTAGTTTTAGTATCAGCAGATTTTTTTTTCGAACATATCACAGACGCATTTGATTGATTCTGATGTTTCATATCTTCACCATGTTCACTTGTAACAGCAGGAGCCTGAGAGGGAACAGACGCATTCTTTGCAACCAATGCAGCAGACTTTCCAGACACTGTCTTACCCACTTTGACATGTTTATTTGGTACGTTAGCATCATCACTCTCTCCTTGAGCTTTTGCCAAATCTTTCCTTCGCCTTTTCTTGGATTGATGGTTAGGAGATAAAGGAGGTTCACTTCTTGGAAGGAAAAAGAGTCAGTAAAAGGAGCAAAAATAGAAATTAAACATGAATGCATTGATTCAGTTTCTTTTGTGTAGAAATCCAATTATATGTAATCAACTAGCAGGATAGGTGAAGATTGTACAACATAAACCAAAATAGCAGAAATACTCTCCGCAAAACAATAAGAACAGTTCCAGAAGTTTAAAAAAAACTAGATTAATGAAACAGATTTTCATCTAGGTTCAACAACACAACAAAAAAAAATGAAGAATGATAAAGCTTAATTAAAAGATGACCAACAGATGATTCTTAACAGTTGACACCATAAAATATAGGGAATAATGGAACCTTTCTCCATCACCTTTTTTTTATAGATAAATACATTATATAGTTCTAATATCTAGGAAAACAAATTTGAATAATATTGCTAACATTCATGAATGAAGAACAGCGATAAGTCATCCTGTACCAATGAATGATTTTATGTTAAAATCATTTTATTATGAAAAAGGAGAAAAATTTGTAAACACAGGATGCACAAAAGGTAGAGGCAAAAGAGAAAAGAACAAAAAAAAAAATTAGTGCTAAGAAAGTCCAAAACATCTATGAATAAAAGCGATATTAATCACTATCATAAAATTCTGCATCTTTTACTTATCCTCCATAACCTCTATTTGCATGTTGAGTGAACATTCAAAGCACCCACTATCATTATTGTATTACTCCAGATGTAATTCCCCCTCCTCTTTCTCTCCCTCTTCTTCTTGATTGAAATATCAGAAAAAGGGAATGGTGAAGTGCGAAATATCACAAAATTTCAAAACATCCGAATTAGAAAGGCAGAACTCAAGGCAGTCACAAGCTTAAATTGTTACTAGAACCTTTGCCTTTAATATATGCTAAAGTATAGGCTACCTAGAAATGGCCATCTAAGAAGCCAAATTATGTTGCCAAAACAAACAGGAAAGGAAGTAGAACAGAAACTAACTGTAGCCAACAACTATGACAGAAATACTATCAAGAAAAAGACCAAAAGAAACTCACATGTATGTTGCCAAAACAAACAGGAAAGGAAGTAGAACAGAAACTAACTGTAGCCAACAACTATGACAGAAATACTATCAAGAAAAAGACCAAAAGAAACTCACATGCGTTCCAGCTTCCCCCTGTTGACAAAGAATCCATCATGTTTTATTGCAGAGTTATCGACTTGAAAATACTCATCCTACACAAGTAACAGCATACTGTTAGAGACAACTTTAGAAATAGTTACAAACAAATGCATATCATATAAAACAATATGACAAATTGGTATAGACAAAGATTGGCAAAGCCATGAACAATTATAAAAAATACGCAACACCAACCAGCTCAGCATCATCGATAAAAGAGTCTTCAGTGTCATACTGATCATCATCAGGAAAATCATCTAGATCTTCCTCATCACTACTTTGCTTACCCTGAAAAGATAAATTGTGATGTTAGCATATCTAATCCATATATGATATTAGAAAGATAACAGCACACAACCTCTTGTATTCAAAAACAAAATGCTAAAGAGTCCACGGCACAAAAAACTAAATGAATATCGAATACCATGTAAAGGCGTTCAATCTTCTCAATAACAGCACTGAAACGATTCGGAGCAGGAGCATCGTTTAATTCGCCTTCAGCAGGTTGTCCCTAGAAAGGTGAAGCACGTAACAATGTCATCTCTATCTCCAAAAACACAAACCCAAAAACAAAATAAAATAAAAATGCATGAAAAACCACCAGTCCATGTAACATACAGAAGAGAATTCTGATACTGTATAATAATAAACAAATATACGTGCGCACATGAAAGGTAACCAGAATCCGTATTCATGCCAATAATAAGCAAATGGGAGATGTGGATATTCAGTATGAACACTAAGGTAAGTATGCAATGGATTGCAGAAAAAGTTGGAAGCTGCAACATAACCATCCAACAAAAATCAAGCAGGACATACAAAAAATTGGTAGATGCAAGATCAAGCCATCTACATAATGTAAGTTCATGGAGTGAGCATTTATCCTGCAGCAAGATACATGTAGTATTATATATATATACATATATAGATAGATAGATAGATATACAGTCATAAAAATTGTGGATAAACAAGAACTAGACAGTAAAAATGCAGCTAAGATGTTGGCATTATAAAAACTGATCCAGATTTTTGGAAATTATTCTCTCACCAACTCTATACTTGATTCACCTGACATCGATCCAGAGAGGCCCTTTTGCCATGGACCTTCATCAGTACTAGTTTACAGAAAGGAAATCTATCCCAATAGTTATGAAGGTTAAACTCCAATAAAGAAGTAACCCTCCACGATTAGCCACTCTGTGGCAAACTTATACCAGTTCAATTAATTAAACTAAAGTTATATGGAACCCATATATCAAGAAAACATATATCAAAACAACATGACTGCCTAAGGTCCTCCACCAAAACATATTTTGAGGCAATGTGATACTTCAGAGTCTCCCAGGACAGTGCAAGGTCCACCAAACGATGTAACAAGGAAATGTATATCAAGGTCATATGGGTAATTTTACCATATTCCATGGCAGACATCAAATTGAGGAACATGATAGCATAAAGTTCTTGGAAATCACGCATTGAGCCAACAAAGGCTATGGATTGTTGGGCAATAGAGTGATTATAAGTTCCTATCGAACTATATCTTAAGGCAACATGCTAACATCATTTCAAGCAAAATGATACATTAAGGACTATTTCAACCATAAACCAAAATTAATTCTAGTCATTTGGTACCGCCTTTGCTGATCAAATGATAATCCACCTAGGTTTGTGCTCCTTTGGATTTATAAATCAGAAAACATGTAACAGGCAACATAGAAATGTTAAGCCCTCCATGAACTGAAACATATACAATTGAGGCAACATGGTTAGTTCTTTACAGTAATGTTAGATTCTATCAAACCATATACCAAAGAGGCAGGCATAAGGTCCTGTCAAACCACATACCAGGATAACAGGGCGGTTTACCTTAAACAATGGTCACTTGATACGATATATGTGATACGATAGAAACTACCAGTTCTACCACTACCACAAGGAACTTACCATGTTGCCTTAAACGCTTTCCTGGGGCCAAACAGTTGAACTGCAACTGAAGGCTTCGCGTTTTCCCGGCAACCAAACAAGCAAACCAACAACAACCATTACCATTACCATTACCATTCCCCAACATGAATTGAACCCTCACCGGAGCGATGCGAGACTCGAGAGCCGGGTGAGCATTGGCCGGGGCCTCCGGCGCCGCCGATGTCGATCCACTCGCCTTCTGAGCGTCCCTGATCAGCCTCTTCCACGACACGATGGTGGTCTCCCCCGGTCGAAGCTCCACCGTAAACCTCTGTCGCTCACCGGCTTTCACGAACCCCGACGAAACCCCCGCCGATTCACCCCCTCCTCCTCCTCCACCGCCTCCACCACCACCACCGCCGCTGCCGCTGCCGCCACCGCCCCCCTTGTCTTCTTCCATTCGATACCTAGGGTATCCGAATTCAATGCTCCGAGAAGACAAAGAAACGAAAGAGTAAAAACCCTAGGTTGAAAATCAAGAAATTGCTTTATAGAGCTGCAACGTGAGCGGGGTGTGGGAAAACTGAATTTCGCTTCTCACTAAAATTTTCCCGGAAAAGGGTAAGGTAGTGGTGTGGTGGGAGAGAACGGGGTTGAGAGTTGAGATGGGCCGTTTCTTGAAAACCCATATTTCTTTGACCTAAGCCAATTTAATTTCTGGAAATCCAAGCAGATTTTCTTTCCATCTATGATCCATTCGGATTGTAACGTAATAAATTTTTTTGTTCACAACTTTCACAAAATTAAATAATTCAAAATTTTAAAAATAAATAAATAAAAGTTATCCCTTTTCATTTATTGAAACTTATTAGTTATTACAGATTTATCATCGGTGATTAAAAAAATATTTCCTTCTTTTTTCAAAATTTAAATTAAATTAAATTTTGTAAACTGCCATTAATTTCCTTTGTGTTTATAGAAAGTTGTATTAGACACCTTTAAAAAAAATCTAAAATATTCTTAAATTAATTTTTTTATAGCCCTTACAATTTTATTAATTATCATTAATTACCTTTGAGTATTTGTAGAAAGTTGTATTAGACACCCACAATTAATATATCAAATTACAGTCATTTTATTTTAAAAATAGAAAATTCCTAATGTAAAATAATTTTTTAGTCCTTTAGAGTTTGGAAATTTCCCTTTTTAAAGCTATAATTAATTAATATATCAGATTAGGACATTTTAAGATATAGCATGTTCCCAACATTATGCTTTTGTAGTTATTCACTTTCATATACTATTTTCTTTATTGGTATTCCATCCCCTTATTTAATTTTCTAAAAGCCTTATGTCGATGACTAATTTTATTAATGTATTTATTGTGAGCGTAAATTTGTTTTACATTTAAATTTTGAATTATAAAAAACAAATAATAAAAAGATATGTACAATCACGTTAATATTTCCACAGGTAAATATATTCAGTGTTGTATTATATACTTTATCGGTAACTATAGACCTTGAAGATAGTTTTGAGTTATGCGGTAATAAAAGTTGACAATTTTATCGTCATTATAATGTATAAATATTTTTTAGATATTAACTTACTTTTTATTTAATATTTAATATTAGTGTTTATTCAATTAAACACGTAAATCTAAAATGATTTGTTAAATGTTTGGATCAAAAGTTTTAAAGTATACCTAAAATGTCTTAATTATTTTTTGAAATTTTGTTTATTCTATTTTTTAACAAAATCTATTTCTTAATAAAATTTTAAAAAGTTAATTTATTTATTTCTAAATATGTGTTTACTTGGTTTTTAAGAGGTTGATATTTTACTTAAAAAAATAATCTTAATTAAAATTGGGAAGTTGATATTCTAGTTTAAAAATAAAAAAATAAAAAATCGCTTTTTATCATTTAAATAGATAAACAACGTAAGACCTAGTTTAGGCCACCCACTAGTTGATCTCCAATATAATTTTAAGGTTTGAACTAATAAAATCCAATTAAAATCATTAGAGGATGAATAAACTCATAATATGTGTTTTAAATAGTAAATGTATCGTTACAATCTATAACAAGATTGATTCATAATTTATATCTCATCTTATTAGCCAAATGCGAGGTTTAATACATTATCTTAATTATTATTTCTTAAACGTCAAACATAATATTAAAATAAAATAAAAAACAATAAATGATACGAGATATAGCTTCGGCCACCCATGAGCCAATCTTGAATCAAATTTTAAATGACCAATCAAACTCAACTAAAATTATAGTAGGATAAACACTAAAATTATAGTAGGATAAACAAATTTCGAGTATGGTTGTGTATATGATTATATAATAATGTTAGTAGGTTTTTTATTTTTGGCACCACATAAATTTTAAGTTTATTATTTTTTTGGGTTTGGTTAAAAATTGGAATTGAAACCATAACTTAAAAATAATAATATCAATATTATAAAATTTTCATTAAAAAAAATTAATTTACACGATAATCAAATTTAAAAAAATTAAACAAAACTTTGATTACTCTAAAATAGAGCTTTCAATTTTGAAATTGGATTCAAAATGCGGTACATTGCCCACCAACTATGAGATTTTGGTCCATTAAGTCCATATGTAACATATAAAATTAAAATAAATTATTATAGCAAAGGCCATTAGGCAGTAACGGTACCTGTTAGTGAGATATTAATACATATATTTATTTATTTTATTTTATTTTTTCAATTTTCAATTTTGAGTTTTCTGTATATTACCCAACATCTAATCCAAACCGGAACAACACTTCACTCAGCAGTCACCTCCTCGCTGCAACCGGGGGCCATGAGAGCTGCTCTCCTCCTCATCCATCTGCCGCCGGCGCCGCTTTCGCCACCGCAGCCAATAGCTGCCAAACACTCCGCACTCATCGTTCCGCCATGCCTCAACCTCCCGCGTCTCACCTTCTCATCTCTCACTTCTAGACCCCTATCCAACCCCAGAAACAAAAACCCCTTCATAGCCAGGGCCGACGAAGGCGACGCCGATAGCGGAGGTCCTGACGACTACGACATGGACGAGGAGGAGGTGGAAGAGGTCGACAACAAGAAGGACTACGACGTCGAGTACGACCCCCTTGCAGCGGCGGCCGCGGCAGCTTCGGTTACCGACGACATCGCCATGGTGCAGAGCAAGAGCTTCGTGTCGACCCAGGGTTGGGATTCGGAAATGGTGGTGGATTATAGGATCAACGAGGACGAGTTTCACAAAATTAGCTTGTTTGATTGCGATTTCTTCATTAGGAAGCCGCCTGATCCGGATAACGATGTCTATGACTTCAGAGAGGTTAGTTCTTCTGATTTTCTCCTTTTTTTTTAGATGAGAATTGTGCTATTGATGAAAGGGAATATTTTGGGGTTTCTTTGTTTTTTATTTTTTGGTTGTAGATGTATGTTACTCCTCCGGACACAGATGTGTACGCCATTCCAAGGGTTCTTGCGCCAATGCCCCAGAAGGTATGATTCCATTTTCCTCCATTTTCTTCATACCATGCGGATGGCCAATGAGAATGCAAACAGTGGGCTGCTAACAAATAGCAAAGAGAAAATATAATAATTGAACAAAACTATCAAATTGGTTTCCAAATGTTGACGGGTTATGAAAAAATGGCACAAAATATGTGAAAAAAAAAAACAAGAAATTTTCAATAAATCATTCAAATTGATCAAAGTTCATCTATCTTTTCAGGTATATAGTAGTTAGGTGTCAGTTTGGTTTCTGTGGGACATCCAAATTACTTTGTTATTGCTCCTCCTGAAAGGTTAGCAAACCCTGGTAACCCCATGCTCTAGTTGATCTCCATTGCTGCCCTCTTGTATTCCTGAATCTAAAAGTGTCAAGGGTAAAGCCACACACGGTGATGTACTTTGAAAAATTGCATGAGTGGATTACTTCTTTAGCTGATAAATTTAATCATGTTTTAAAACAACAACAAAAGCAATTAGGGGTTTAGGTTGGGGTGGGGTGGGGTGTTGACGGAATAGGTATTGGCACCTCTTGGAAGTAGGAAGGTTGTTTCTAGCATATAACACTTCGGATGCAGATATACTTTACAGTTAGAAGAACCAAAGAATGGTTCAGAAGCTGGATGGTTATTTTCTGATTATAGTAAACTTACAGTGAAACCTTTTTTAATTTTCAAACTGTTGGTTTGAGTTTCAAGCTATTAATTCATACTATTTTCTTTCTGTCAAACTTATAGTACATTCGCTGTGCAAAGAGTGATTATGGATGCTACGATGTCACAGAACCACCCATTGATGCGCCTCGGGATCCATTGTACAAGTCCGAGAGGGAGGTTTGGAAGGTGAGACCAAAATGTTGATATACTATATAAGCTATTTCCATGTGAGCCCTTCTTATCATCATCTGTACTCTCAATTTCTTGTTTTTCTGAGCTGAATGTCTCGACTATGCTAAACATGTCAAACAATATTTAGTTTGAATTTATTGATTCAAAGTTTTTTCTAAATGAAATATGTGCTCTTGATTATTTGTGACTTTAACCATGCCACAAGGTTCATGAATTGTATTAAATAATCTCTCGAAGGTATTGCAATTGATCAATTCCTAATCATGGTTCCTTTTCGTTTGATTGTAATTTCATCAAGTATGAGCCATTGAGTGTAATATCATTCAATGATCAACAAATTTTCTGATCATGTTATTAGTAAGGGAAGAATGGGGTTACCTTTGCTGGCGCATGATGAAATTCAAAATATTTTATTTCAATAAGTGAGAGTTGGTGCTTCACCAGTAGCCACAGAACAGTAACACTAGTTTCTGTTCCACAAGTTCTGCTAAAAAGTGCACGTCTCTTTTAATCTCAATTTTTATCATTGCCTTGAGGAACCTGGTGTTGGGATCTTTAGATGCTTAAGGCCTAGATTCAAGACGTGGGACTTGCTAAGCAGCATCTTTCCTTAAATTTATGTGCACATTAACATCTCTGTCTGTGGATCTCCTCCTGTGATGTGCCTGAACAAACTTATTAGGCTTGGGGAATTTGCTGCTTTGGTTCTGTATTTAATAAATCGAATTACCTTATCGAAGAAAACATCTATGACTACCTCATTGCATTGTATATTAGTAGTCTACAGGTTGATCTAGTTTAGCTGGAATGACTTATAATTAGATGCCATAGCCTGTAGTGCCCATGTAAACTGCAGAGGTTCTCTATCCTCTATCACTCATTATTCATTCCTACTTGGGGCAAACCTTCGTAATACCTTTTTTAGTTTTTTTTTTTTTTTTTTTAACTTTTTTAAAGGGGAAGCTTTCCTAAACTACTTGTGTGGAGTTTCTTATCTCTTTCTCTATGAATCTGTGCTCATTGCAATTGTCATGTAACATCTTTTAGGAATGTGGCATTAAGCCATTATTAAACCCATAAGTATTATTAACATTTAATTCCTTGGTCCCTTGACAACTATTTGAGTATATGGGTTAAGCTTATAGTACCGTGGATGGTAATTCTGGCTTCCTCATTCCACCCTTTCGATGTGGTAGCTGATTCATTATTAAGGATTAAAATAACATGAAAAAAATTTGTAGTTGATGCAGAACCTGAAGAACAGACTTCTTGATTACATCGCTTATTTGTAACAGCTTGTACTAAGTTGTTTTCTGGCACAGGTTTTCTTGACGAAACACTACAGGAATCGGAGGTTGGCTGACCCAGAATTTGTGCTTGATTTTGAGGAGATTTATGTAATCGATTCAAAAACAAAATCAATAACCAGAGCTAAAGTTGTGGTGAGACACTTTTTTTGGTTATATTTAGTTTCCAAAATCGATTTCAAAATACTCTTCTCATGTTTCGTGTGAAAAAAAAATATTATCCTTGAATTTCTTGTCGGCTATCTATTTAGATTAATTGCATTCCTCATTTTAGTTTCTATACAAGAGCATGTTCTCAATGTGACAATGAAGACCTTTAGGTGGTAAGTGAAAACTTAATGCTTTCATTTTCTTGATTTTCTTCCTATATCTTATTTTTAAAACAAATATATATATATATATATATATATATATATATATACCTCATTTTTTCCTTCGAGTTTCACTGGACCAAATTAGTGGGATTCTTCACAAGTAAACCTTGGATCTTTTATACTTCTATGGATTGGTTTGAGTTCAACTCTAAATAATCCATCAATTGATGTTCTTGTCCTTGAGATACTGCATTCAATGCACTGTTATACCATATCACTGGGGCGCTAGCACTACATAATTTAGTTGGACCATGTTGTTGAGAGTATGCGGTTGTTTACAAGGCCAATCTAATTCAATGAGGGGGGGACTTTCATTTTCCTGGAATTTACTATTTGCAACGCAAGGTGAACTTGTTTTTCTGGAGTTCCAAGACATTTGGGAGCATACTTCACTCAATTTGATAATGCTTCTCTTCCCTTGGATTTGATGATGCTTTTCTTCCCATCTTTTAGAGTCTTCCATTAAATCTGCAGTGCTTGTTTTTGTTTCCATCTTAGTTTAATTTATACCAAGAGTAAGCTATGAGACAACATGAAAAGAAGTCAGAAAAAGGCACAGGGAATTTTATACATGGTGGGCATTTTGAATAGGCTTTTGGAGATTTGGATCTCTTCATCTGATGCCACGATGGAGTTTTAGTGATACCATGTGGAAACTTTTTCGCTATCTGCATAAAGCTGCAAATTTTGTTGATTTAATCCTGTAAATATGTAATTCCTGGTTAAGCCTTGATTCTCACTCTCTGTCTAAAGGGAAAGATTTGATATTGGATGAATGTTGATATGCCTTCATAGAGCTTGCTAACCACATTTATTTTCTTCACCTTTAACAGGTCACAGCTCCTGGAGGAAGGAACAGGGATAGAAAGAGCGACTTGCTAGTTATACGTGATAAGGGGAACTCCTTCAAAATAATTCATGCGGTGACCATCCTTGATTCAAAGCACCTTTTTTTTTTATATATATAATTTTGTGTCTGGTGTTAGTTGATTCACCCTTCCCTTTTGTACTCCAGAGTGAAAAAGATGATCCCACTACAGTGATAGAGAGAGAAGAGTGGACAAAAAGCCGAGAAGACATGGAGAGACACCTTAGGAAGCTAAGGGACTTCAGCATTTCAAATTGGTTCTAATCAACTGGCATTTGAATCTGGGGATTGGTTCATGGAAATCTGCAACAAAACGCAGAGTTTTTGAAGTGGTGCAGGTACGAATGCTTTGAGCTTCAGGATACATACACAGATTGGCATGATACATGCACCATCCCTTGACAAAGGGTGTTTCCACTTCTGCTGAATCCTGGGAGTTAAGAACCTAATGGATTCAATGATCTTTAGGTTCTTCCCTCAGCCCCATTTTGCAAATATGCAGAGATGACTTCCCTTGATCTTGTATTTATTTTGCTGTAAAATTTTGGGGTGAGATGGATGCCAACTTCCACATGTTCCCCTTCATACTAATTTTCTTTAATCTAATCAGATTGGTGAGCTTTTATCATGCTATCATGTTGTTCTAATTTTCGTCTATTTGCTCAAATGTAAGTGTAATAGAATCTGCAAGGTTCTAGTATTATGCTAGATTATCAATTAGAACCTAAATTTAAAGTAGATATGGGTTAATATTTACCTTATATTTATATAGTGAGATTTCTCATTAGTTATGGGGGAGTGACATGGGTTTGTCTTTCATAACATCAGTTGGGCTGGGTCCTTGTTTAAAGTTGTAACGTTTGCATACCCAACTGGAAAGGAAGAAGAGGAAAAGGAGTATTTTTAAAGCTTGAATAGAAATTGATCCATATATGGACAAAAGGAAAACTCTAACATAGTTGTGGATATCTATTGATTCTATTCTCCACTTGGTATTGTCCGTGGGATGTTTTAAAACTATTTCAATCATTGGGAGATTAAAAAAATTGATGAAGGAATATACCAATTGGAATATCCCACGAATATGTACGACGAAACAAAATATAATATGATAGAGGTTATTTAAATAATGGGTGTGGACCCAAAAGTAAGGTATTAATCATGAGCACATGTGATGTTTT